>NC_140964.1:123034636-123214636 GCF_056783735.1 Eptatretus burgeri | reverse complement strand
GCACGTGTGTCAGTGTGTGTGTGTGTGTGGTATTAATGCGCGCGCGTAGTAATGTCAATGTCGCTTCAATGTCAATATGTAATGCGCGCGTATATGTATTAATGTGGCATACGCGCACGTATGTATATGTAGTAGTATATATGTCAATACATGCGCACGTATATATAGTAGTATATGTATATATGTATATATGTATATATATATATATATAACAATGATACATGTCTGCACGTAGTATATATGTATATATGTATATATATATGTATATATATAATATGTAATAATGTCACACGTATATATGTATGTATATGTATATATGTATATGTAATGTGGTGGTAATGTATGTATATGTATATATGTATATGTGTGTGTATATATGTATATATGTATGTAATATATATATATATATATATATATATGTAAATGATGATTGATGTGTATATATATATGGATATGTATATAATGAATGTATATATATATATGTATATATATATATATATAATGTATATATGTATATCATATATATATGTGTGTATATGTATATATATATGTATATAATGTGATGATATTATGTGTATATATATATATATGTAGCCATGCAATATATGATGGCCAATATATAATATGTGTGTATATATATATGTATATGTGTGTATGTAATGTGAATAATAATATATATATAATGTGTGTATATAATAATAATATGTAATATGTAATATCAATGTGTGTATATATGAATAATATAATAATAATATATATGTGTGTAATAATGTATGTAATGTGTATAGTAATATGTATATATATATATATATATGCTAATGTGTATGAATATATATATATATATAATATATATATATATATGGTATATGTGTGTGAATAATATCATATGTGTGTGTGTATATATATGAATGAATATATATATATAATATATATGTATATATGTATATGGATTAATGTGATGAATAATAGTATATGTGTGTGTGTATATGTAATATATATGAATAATAATAATAATATGTAATAATAATAATATGAATAATAATAATATATATGAATATATGTGTATATATATGTAATAATATGTATATATATAATGTGTGTGTAATATATGTAATGTATATATGTATATATATAATATATGTAATGTGTGTGTATATATATGTAATAATATATGTAATAATAATAATGTGTATATGTGTGTAAATATGTTGTTATAATATGTATATGTGTGTAATGATGTCAATATGTTGTATATATATATGTGTGTATGTGTATATGTGTAATATGTTATATGTATAATAATAATGTGTGGTAATGTGTAATATGTTCATGTATATATGTAATGTGATGATGGTATATATGAATAATAATGTGTGTGTATATATGTATATATATATATATATGTAATATATATGTATATATATGATATGATAATAATATGTGTGTATGTGTGTATGTATGTATATGTGTGTATATATATATATGTATGTATATGTCGTGTATAATAATAATAATAATAATAATAATAATAATGATGTGTATTAATATAGCTATTAATGTATGTGTTGATGTATATGTATATATATATATGTATGTATATATATGTATATAATATATATATGTATATATGTATGAATATGTATGTGTGTGTATACATCACATGCACATATATGTAATATATCATGTAATATGTATAATAATAATAATAATATGTATATATGTCTTAATAATAATCATAATATGTAATATGTAATGTGTGATGATGATGTAGTAATATGTAATGTGTGTGTGTGTATATATAGTAATATATATGTATATATATATATATGTAATAATAATATATGTAATAATATGTAATAATAATAATAATAATCATGTATAATAATAATATGAATAATAATAATAATGTAATGTGATGATGTATATATAATATGTAATGTGTGTGTGAATGAATAATATATAATAATATGTGATGATAATAATAATAATAATATGAATATGAATAATGGCATATCAAATGATGTGTATATATATATATATATGTATATATATATATAATGAAATGTCTATATAATAATAATAATAATGTGATGATAATATAATAATAATATATATATAATATAATGTAATATGTCGTGTATATGGATAATAATATGTATATATGTATATATATATATATGATGATGGTAATAATAATAATGTGTGTGTATATGTATGAATATGTATAATAATATCAATATGAATAATGAATAATAATAATATGTATATATGTAATAATAATAATATGTAATAATAATAATAATAATAATGTATGTATAATAATGTATATATGTATGTAATAATATGAATATATATATGTGATGGTATGTATATGTATATATATATGAATGATGATGTATAAATAATATAATAATATCAATGTGTGTATATATATATATAATAATAATAATAATAATAATAATAATAATAATAATATGTAATAAATGTGTGTGTATATATATGTATATATATATATATGTAATAATATCTTATGTGTGATGGTATCATATATATATATATATATGTAATAATATCGCTATAATAATAATAATGTAAATGTGTAATATATGTCAACAATAATGTGTGTATATATATATATGAATAATGTAATAATGATGATGTGTATATAATAATATATGAATAATATATGATACAATAATGTGTGTGACTAATATATAATGTATGTATGTGTATGTATATGTATGTATGTATGTATGTATATGTGTGTATATATATGTATGTGTGTATATATATGTATGTATATATATGTATATATATGTATATATATGTATATATATATATGTATATATATATATGTATATATATATATGTATATATATATATGTATATATATATATACATACACAGTCATGCGCCACTTAACGACGGGGTTACGTTCTGAGAAATGTCGTTGACCAACGTCGTCGTTGTGCGAACGTCATATATTTTATTTTCGTTTACGTTTTCGAACATCGTACTTACACAAACCTAAACACCTAGGCTATATGGTATAGCCTATTGCTCTCGGCTGCAAACCTGTACAGCATGTTACTGTACTGAATACTGTCGGCAATTGTGACACACATCCAAGAGAGACGGAAGACGCGTTAGTTTTACCTTTGTGCTGTTCATGACGGCCATGTGTGTTGTTAGTGGCAGCTTACAATCTCCTCTCGCATCGATTATAGAAAGGTGAATAAATAGCGTTTGGATTTTATTAATACATAATCATTGCATCGATGTTATAATTTATAAATGAAGAAACGAGCACCTGTCAATTGTGATGTATATTTTCGGAACAGTGCGATTGTATTAACAACATAAAAAGCTTCACTAAAAATAAATTTGTGTTATAATTTCGACTGCAACAACAATGATTTATTCGCGGAATTCTTCAATTCAAAGGTCATTTCCTTGCAAGAAGGTAAACGTGCAAACATTGGTTCAGTTTGAAAGCCGATTTCCTTGAATCCCGATTTGGCACGACCCTGCTTTTTTCGCGATGACATTTTATGAACCTCAATGATCGCATTATAACGGGGCCACACTGTCGTTTATTATCATTTTGAAGTATTATGTACTGCACATAATTGCATGTGCTATTTTTATACGACTGGCAGCGCTACGTGGGCTACATTACTTGGCGATAGGAATTTTTCAGCTCCATTATAATGGAGCTGGCAGATCCGTCGTATATGCGATCACCGTCATATGTGCGATTATGGGACCACCGTCGTATGTGCGATCCGTCGTTGCCCGAAACGTCGTTATGCGGCGCATGACTGTATATTGTGAGAAAAACCATGTTCTCACCAAATTTAGTGTCCCGCCCACAGCATCACGTGACCTTTTTTCCAGGCTCCCAGGGATTGGTTGGCTAGTCGGCACGTGGTGGGTGGGTGGCGGGAGAGCCGGGGCGCCATTGTTGGCGACAGACATGGCTCTAAGATCGCGAGTGGGAAAATATATCGAGGGCTCCGAATCGCATGTTTTAATGCAATTTCAAGTGATTTTCAAGACTCGACATCACAGTCGCGCTGACTGTTGATCGCTCTGTCTAAAGGAATGAGTTAAATCTGGAATTGTGTGATTGTTATTCCCGGATATCTTTGAGTGGAGCTGTGAGTTGTACGACCTGTTTTTGGAACTCCATTGTTGCCAAGAGTTCTGGCAGTTTTTGTGCTGTGTATTCAATTCTGTTACCAGCCGTTTTTGAGATCAGGTCAGGTCAGGTATGGGAGCATGTGCCAGAACAGCGCGTCGCTGCGTCCACTTTCCGCCGGTACTCCAGGGGCCTCCGTCTGGCCATCCCCCAGGCAGATGCCAGGCCCATCCCCATCTCCTTGAGATGATGGTCAACCTGCTGCAACCATGAGGCACGTGGTCGGCCCACTGGCCTCCTCCACTCATGAGACTCCCTCGCTGAGAGAATCTGGTGAGCAGGATCAGCGTCAGGAAAACGAGCCACATGTCCATACAGCCGCAACTGACGCTCACGGACTATGCAGGTAACAAATCTCATCCGAGTCTCAGCAACCGCTCGTTGGACACAAAATCCGACCAGCGATAGCCAAGGATTCTCCGAAGACACCTGGTACCAAAGGAATTAAGTCTCAGTCTCAGATCCTTGGTCAGAGTCCAAGTCTCGCACCCATAGAGCAAGACTGGAAGTAGCAAGGACCTGAAGACTCGGACTTTCGTCCTCCCGCACATGTACCGGCAGCGCCACACCCCATGATCCAGTGCATCCATGACTCCCCAGGCCCGACCCAGACGTCTATTGACCTCTGACTCGCAGCCAGCAGAGACATGAATATCACTGCCAAGGTAAGTGAATCTCTCCACGACCTCAACATCCTCACCACAAACAGACACAGACAGGACAGCAGCATCCAAGATGTCACCGAAAGCCTGGATCTTAATTTTGACCCAAGAAACCCGTAATCCCAGCGGCTCCGACTCGTCATTCAGCACCTCGAGGGCCCCCAAAAGGATGTCTAAAGTCTCCGCAAAGATGACTGCATCATCTGCATCATCTGCAAAATCAAGGTCCGAGATCTTGACATTCCCAAACGATGCACCGCAACGTGATCTCTCCGACATCCTCCCTAAAATCCAGTCCAGACAAGTGCTGAAAGGGCAAGTACACATCCCCGACGAACTCCAGTAACAACTGGAAATAAGTCAGAGATGGTACCACCACACTTCACAGCACTCTCAGCACCAGAGTGGAGTTCAGACATCAGATCGATCAGTTTTGGTGGCACCCCACGAAGACCAAGAATCCTCCAGAGGACATCCCGATTCACTGAATTGAACGCTTTACAGAGATCAACATAGGCTGCAAGCAGCCCCTGCCGAAACTCTCGTCTGCGTTCGGTGAGGACACGAAGGGCAAGGATACGGTCAATCGTTGACCTCTTTGGTGTAAAGCCTGACTGCTCTGGACGCTGGTGCTCAAGCAGATGGTGGCGAACCCCATCAAGAATTATCCGAGCAAAGACCTTGCCCAGCACTGAGAGCAGCGTCACCCCTCGGTAGTTGTTGCAGACTTGGCGATCACCCTTCCCTTTCCAGAGAGGGACAACAAGGCCCCTCTTCCAGTCAGTTGGGATGATGCCTGTGTTCCAGGCAGAGCACAAAACTGCATGCAACGACACGAGTGCAGCATTTCCACCAGCCTTGAGAAGTTCGGCATGGATGCCACAGATCCCTGGAGCTTTGCCCCGTTTCAACTGGTTCACCGCAGCCCGTGTTTCCACAAGCGAAGGTGGACCACAGATGATTCGAGGGTCAGCAACAGGATTGTAACACCCTTGACGTCCAACTCAACAGCTGGGTGATTAGCCTGCTACAACCACTTAAAGTAACCGGCCCAGCGGGCCTTCACTTCAGACTCCCCTGTCAAGAGCCTACCACTCTCTGCTCGAACTGCAGTGCTCTGAGGGATGGGCTTGGATGAACGGAATGCGCGAATTCCCCTGTAAGCGGGACGAGAATCACCTGTCCACAGGTGATGCTCTACCCCCTCACAGATTCCTCGCACATAGGCCTGCTTGTCCACCCTCAGTGCACGTACAGTTTTACGCCTCAGCTCCCTGAACAGCTCAGCTCTGCCATTCAGCCTGGCCCTGCGACTCTGGTCAATGGTATCCAGTGTCCCTTGAGAGACAAAATTCTTCTTTGCCCTGCGGTGAGCTCCAAGACATCCACCGGCAACATCAAGGACGGTGGTCTTGAAGGCGCTCCACAACTCTTCAGGACCCCCCAAAGCACCCAGACCCCCCAAGTGTCCACTCAGCCTGTTCGCAAACTCCTCAGCTGCTCTCTCATCCCTGAGCTTGGCAACATCCAGCCGAGGCTGGGATGGTACCTTTCTCCAGGATTTAAGGTGCAGCTTTAGAGTTGCTACAACCTGCCTGTGGTCAGTATTGAGGAACTGAACACTCCGGTAGACCCTGCAGTTCTGGATCATCCTCCAACGACCGTCAATGAGGACATGGTCAATCTCCTTTGCCACACCGCCAGCGTTGGAATACCAAGTCCAGCGATGAGCTTGTGGGCGCTGAAACCATGAACCAGCCACCACCTTAAGTCCATGACTTCTTGCAAAGTCAAGGAACTTAGTGCTATTCTGGTTCATAGTTCCTGACCCATGGGGACCAACACACACCTCATAACCATCCCTATCAGTTCCAGTCGATGCATTGAAATCCCCCAAGACTAGAAGTGTATCTCATCTGGGGCACTGATCAACCACAGACTCGAGTGTGGCGTCGAATGCATCCTTCACGGTGAGATCACTCGCCTCAGTCGGAGCATAAACAGAGACCAGGGAAATGACACCTAAGGAGTGACGAATCCTTAATCTCATAATACGCTCATTGACCGGTGTTTCCTCAATTATCATTGGGATCAGCTTATTGGACACAGCTACAGCAACTCCTTGGGTATGGTAACCATCAGAGCGACCAGACCAATAGTTGGTGTAACCACCCACCATTATCTCGCCGGAATCCGGTCTCCAAACCTCAGAGAGAGCTGCAATCCTGATGTCCAAACGCTTGAGCTCAGATGATAACAGAGACAGGTGATCATCCTCTCTTAGGGATTGGACATTCCAGGCACCCACCCGAAGGGACCGCCTCAGGTTAACCCAAGGAGACCGCCGTCTGGTGGACGACACCTCAGCACCACTCCGACACACTCTCCCGCAATCTGACCCAGGGATGTTACCCCGTGGTTTCCCTCCTATCATCAAAGATTGGGGGTCCCGAAGGCTTTGCCCCAATCCCGTCATCCGGTGAGCTGCCCTTCGAAGGGAAGCTGCACAGGAGGTACTCCCACGGAGTGGGTTTTCAGATTTTTTTTGCGTTTTGTGGAATGAAGGGTTTTACGGTGGCCGGAGTGCAAATCCTGCCACCAACCTCCTAATAAGAAGTAACCCAACTGCAGGAGGATGTCTGCAGACACAGTTGGGCACTAGATATGGATGGCCGTTGGCTCACAAGGAGCTCCTCCGCCCTTTGACAGGTTTTGTTTTTAATCCTGCTGGGTGTCCATATCCAAACACCCCCCTCACCAGAAAACCTGGTGGGGGAGACGGTTTAGTCGCCGACAACTCGACCATGGAACAGGTTAGTACAGGTTTACATGGTACCTGTAGCAGGTCACAGATCGAACCTGACCTGACATTTTGAGATCGAGCCAATAAAATATCGTGCCTACCCCAAGAGGCCGATTCGAAACACAGTAGTGTGTTTTGTTGTTCTCTTTGTCCACACGTGGACTGCTTGAAGCTCGGACATTAACGTCAATATTCCATGCTGGAAGATATTAAACCGTAGGATTGCGACAATATGTATATATATATATATATATATATATATATATATATATATATATATATATATATATATATATATATATATATATATATATATATCTATAAATATAAAGTTGAAAGTGTGTTTGTCTGTGTGTGTGTTTCTCTGTGACCTGTGCACGCGAAAAGTACTGGACTGATCCTCACCAAACTTCACATGCTGACAGAACATGTACCCGGGAGTGTTCCGATGTCAAAGAATTGGACTTCCGGTTTCCGAATTATGACGTCATCACCTGATTTCGTGACGTTAATTTTTCAAGTTCAGCCGATTGACATGGGGCCAACGCCATTTGCAATAGAATGAAAAAATAATGCCACAGTCAATTGAAGACAATGACTTCCGACTTCCCGGTTTCCGAATTATGACGTTATCACCTGATTGCGTGACGTTAATTTTTCAAGTTCAGCCGATTGACATGGGACCAACAGAATTTGCTTGAGAATGAGAATTAATTAAGTCGCAAATGTTGACATGAAACCAGCCTAACATTGTTGAGGCATTATGGTTTTTTTATCTGATGCGGCAATAAATCTTAACATTTTTGAACTCGAGTCTTCTGCATATAAAACATGGCGGGGAAAATATAATATTATAGTGGTGATGAAAAAATTATTTTACTGTCAGGTCAGGTTCGATCTGTGACCTGCTACAGGTACCATGTAAACCTGTACTAACCTGTTCCATGGTCGGGTTGTCGGCGACTAAACCGTCTCCGCCACCAGGTTTTCTGGTGAGGAGGGTGTAAAGGAGATTGACCATGTCCTCGTTGACGGTCGTTGGAGGATGATCCAGAACTGCAGGGTCTACCGGAGTGCTCAGTTCCTCAATACTGACCACAGGCTTGTTGTAGCAACTCTAAAGCTGCACCTTAAATCCTGGAGAATGGTACCATCCCAGCCTAGACTGGATGTTGCCAAGCTCAGGGATGAGAGAGTAGCTGAGGAGTTTGCGAACAGGCTGAGTGGACACTTGGGGGGTCTGGGTGCTTTGGGGGGTCCTGAAGAGTTGTGGAGCCAACCAACAAAAGGTGTTACAATCCTCAATAACACCCCTCAAGGGTGTTACAATCCCTGTTGCTGACCCTCGAATCAACTGTGGTCCACCTACGCTTGTGGAAACACGGGCTGCGGTGAACCAGTTGAAACGGGGCAAAGCTCCAGGGATCTGTGGCATCCATGCCGAACTTCTCAAGGCTGGTGGAAATGCTGCACTCGTGTCGTTGCATGCAGTTTTGTGCTCTGCCTGGAACACAGGCATCATCCCAACTGACTGGAAGAGGGGCCTTGTTGTCCCTCTCTGGAAAGGGAAGGGTGATCGCCAAGACTGCAACAACTACCGAGGGGTGACGCTGCTCTCAGTGCCGGGCAAGGTCTTTGCTCGGATAATTCTCGATAGGGTTCGCCACCATCTCCTTGAGCACCAGCGTCCAGAGCAGTCAGGCTTTACACCAAAGAGGTCAACGATTGACCATATCCTTGCACTTCGTGTCCTCACCGAACGCAGACGAGAGTTTCGGCAGGGGCTGCTTGCAGCCTATGTTGATCTCTGTAAAGCGTTCAATTCAGTGAATCGGGATGTCCTCTGGAGGATTCTTGGTCTTCGTGGGGTGCCACCAAAACTGATCGATCTGATGTCTGAACTCTACTCTGGTACTGGGAGTGCTGTGAAGTGTGGTGGTACCATCTCTGACTTATTTCCAGTTGTTACTGGAGTTCGTCAGGGATGTGTACTTGCCCCCACACTTTTCAGCACTTGTATGGACTGGATTCTAGGGAGGATGTCGGAGAGATCAAGTTGCGGTGCGTCATTTGGGAATGTCAAGATCTCGGACCTTGACTTTGCAGATGATGCAGTCATCTTTGCGGAGACTTTAGACATCCTCTTGGGGGCCCTCGAGGTGCTGAATGAGGAGTCGGAGCCATTGGGATTACGGGTTTCTTGGGTCAAAACTAAGATCCAGGCTTTCGGTGACATCTTGGATGCTGCTGTCCTGTCTGTGTCTGTTTATGGTGAGGATGTTGAGGTCGTGGAGAGATTCACTTACCTTGGCAGTGATATTCATGTCTCTGCTGGCTGCGAGTCAGAGGTCAATAGACGTCTGGGCCGGGCCTGGGGAGTCGTGGATTCACTGGATCATGGGGTGTGGCGCTGCCGGTACCTGTGCGGGAGGACGAAAGTCTGAGTCTTCAGGTCCTTGGTACTTCCAGTCTTGCTCTATGGGTGCGAGACTTGGACTCTGACCAAGGATCTGAGACGGAGACTTAATTCCTTTGGTACCAGGTCTCTTCGGAGAATCCTTGGCTATCGCTGGTCGGATTTTGTGTCCAACGAGCGGTTGCTGAGAGAGACTCGGATGAGATTTGTTACCTGCATAGTCCGTGAGCGTCAGTTGCGGCTGTATGGACATGTGGCTTGTTTTCCTGACTCTGATCCTGCTCACCAGATTCTCTCAGCGAGGGAGTCTCATGAGTGGAGGAGGCCAGTGGGTCGACCACGTGCCTCATGGTTGCAACAGGTTGACCATCATCTCAAGGAGATGGGGATGGGCCTGGCATCTGCCTGGGGGATGGCCAGACGGAGGCCCCTGGAGTACCGGCGGAAAGTGGACGCAGCGACGTGCTGTCCTGGCACATGCTCCCATACCTGACCTGACCTGATGAAAAAAAAATAATAATGGTGGCAGCCTCTACAATTTTACAATTAACTGTGACATATACTCCTTCAGACCCACCGTCATCCACGGGATTCCTGTGCGGAGCACGGGTATCCCTGCTAGTATGTATGTATGTTTATGTATATATATATATATATGTACTGTGTATGTTTATGTATATATACTGTATACGTATGTTTATGTATATATACTGTATACGTATGTTTATGTATATATATATATATATATATATATATATATATATATATATATATATATATATATATATATATATATATATCTATGTGTTACAATACATGAAAAAAACATCTTTTTTTTTTTTTTCGGTCATCATATTGGGGGTCCACATCGGGGTCAAAGTTCACGCACGCAGCTCCTGCGCATTTTTCAGAATTAGTATTATTTTTCACTGCATAGTGATCAAAACTTGTGTCTGGTGGTGAAATAATTCTGAAATATCAATGCACTGCTCCTTTGGTGATGTTTGTAACACAGTTGGCTTGTAATTTGTTGGCACAGTTTCCCGGAAAATGGTATTTTTTCCCGGAAATTGCGTTTTGCCAGAGGATTGTGTGCATGCGCCATACAACGATTTGTGTCTGTATAAAGATCTCATAAGCTATGGATCTGTGGATCTTGAGGTTTCTGCATCCACTATCAAAGCTCTACAGCATCATCTTTGGGATTTAACAGCTGAGTTTGTGCCCTTAGCCTTCTTCAGTGAGGATGTTCCAAGTGCAGAGAAGCGTCGACTACTTACCATATCATCTCTGTCAAGCCTGATAGAGAGGAACTTGGACTATTGCCTATTGGGCGCTTTGGTACAGACTTACGAAAGCCTCACTTCCCCAAGGACATTCATTTGACATCTAGCCTATCTGACTTTGTCTCGGTTGATTATTGGTTTGTGTTCCGAGAACTTGAACTGGACGATTCATTCTTAACGTATGAAGTGAGTGAGTGGGCAACACTTCCAGCCTATGTGGATTCAAAATCTAAAACCAAAGCACTCAATGTAACTAATGATGCGGCTGAACGTCTAATAAAACTCGGAACGGACTGTCTCGGTGCAGCGAGGTCTGAAGAACACTTTCAGAATGTGCAACAAGTCACTGAGAATGACAGGAAAGAGAATCCGAATCTCCGGACACGCTTGAAACTTGATCATTAATGATATTATATGAGTACCTTGATATGAATTCACATAATTCTGGGTAATAAAGCCGTGAATTTGACAGAACCGAGGCATTTGTTACTATTTTGTTGTTTTTTTTTCTGGTAACGTCCGATAATCGGACGTTACCTGTGTGTCGGAAGGTGTAGCAGGCTGTCCAGTGTTCATATAGTGGTGGTGTACCAAGAAGTGCCTTTTTTTTTTCTTTCCCCCCTTCTCACGAGTCCCAACTCAGCGCCCTGACAGAGTCAGTCAGCAAGACGTGCCAGAACCCCATTGGCGGAGAGCTGCGGCAAACTCGAACGATGGACTAATCACGGGTCCCGAGAGGTGGTCTGAGAGCCTGCCCCGAAAGGCAAGGGAGGAACTGTTTCGTGTGTTCAGTCTGCGATCTGTTTTATGAGGAGTGACTCGACGAGCTGTTGCTCCTCGGCCATGGATCCAGCGTGCAGGTCGCCCCCAGGTTCATCCTGGGTCCAGCCACAGGGCCTCTGACTGTCCTTGCTCCTGCGCGGCTGGACCACGTCTTTTGATCCTGTCGATCCACCTGCAGAGTCCAACACCCAGATTTGGCCTGGTCTGCTGTACAGGCCAGGCCTGGATTCGCATGCTGGACCTTGTGGGGAGCCAGCTGGAACACACCATAGATCTTTCTCTCTTGTGCCGTCGACCTTACGGGGGCTGGACACGCCGAGGCTGTGTGCTTGAGCGGTGCTGACAAAGGACATCGTCGTGGCCATCTTGCCACGCTGCTTGCTCGAGCTGGGCGCTCGAATCCGACACCATCGGCTTGTCATGAGCTGCATTCGTGCCTTCGACATTTTTCCACTCGCCCATAAGGCACCACCAAGTACTCCGTGTCTTGTCTGCATGTTGTCTCGGCCTAAGGTTTATTTTGCTCGGGCTCCCTTCGAAACCTGTATCCGTTGCTCCCAAGGTAAAGGCCCTGTCACACCTTGACAATTTAGCCAGCGTATGCTGACGTATGAAAAATTTGTCTAAAACGCTGGCACACGTCGAATACGTATGGGTAAGTTTTGTATACGTTAAGGGCACGCTGGCATACGTCCTAGTACGCTGGCATACATCGTCGTACGCTGAGCTGTTAGACAAATTTTCCATGCTTGATATTTTTCTACGTATACCAGCGTATGACACACACGTTCCGCATAACGCTGGCCATAAGTTGTAGGCACGTTACGCGATCGTTGACACATGTCGACACACGTTACTTGTAAGTTACTCATAAGTCGAAACACATCGAGGTAATGTTTAGCGTACCCGAAACTTATTTCTCACCTATGAGTAACATGTTGTAGGCACATTACGCAATCGTTGACACAGGTCCACACACGTTACGTGTAAGTTACTCAAAAGTCGAAACGTGTCGAGGTAATGTTTGTGGTGTATTGGCATACGCGTGCAAAGCACAATGCGTAGAGCGTTGTGTGGGCGTGGAGAAGTTGGATGGTCGTCACGTGTCTGCAATGCATATAGCTGTTCGCGCCCGCTAGGGACTTGTAGCATCAGTAGCAGCATGTGCTATCGTTAGTAGTGTCTTGTGGGTCGTGTGCCTGTATAGTGCATCAAGTGCGTAATAAAGCGGAGCTACGGGCATCGTACTCCCACCCTCTCGCTCGAGGCAATAAAGCGGAGTTGTGTTACCCTCCGGCTCGTGTCTGCCTGTCCGCACCTCGGCCAGGACATTACAGTTTGGCGACGAGGCTGTTTCGGATCGACGTGTGCGACGTGCCTGTTTTCCACGGCATTGGCTTTGAGTCGTTGCCGGGACAATTAGATTGTCAGGCGCACGGGTGCCGGGAAAATCATCGCAGCTCGCGCGGTACGAATTCGATCACCTGGCGAGGAGCCCAGGGAAGCGCATCGCTTGTTTCGCCACACGGGTGAGACATCTCGCCGTCGCCTGCGAATTCACGTCGAGTGAACGGCGGACGTGCTCGAAGATCGTTTTATTTCTGGGGTGCAATAAGTGCAATTTCTGGGGTGCAATAAGTTACTCATAAGTCAAAACACGTCGATGTAATGTTTAGCGTCAGTGTTCCAGACTCCATGGATTTTTTTTTTTCGTTTTTTTTTTTTCTCTCTTCGGCATGACGGTGATGTTGACACTTCGATTTCTAGTTCGGTTATAATATAATATAATTAGTAGGCTGCCGCTCAACGATTTAAATCATAACCGCACGAGAAATCGAAGTGTCAACATCACCGTCATGCCGAAGAAAAAAAAAAAAAAAACCATGGAGTCTGGAACACTGACGCTAACCATTACCTCAACGTGTTTCGACTTATGAGTAACTTACAAGTAACGTGTGTCAACGATCGCGTAACGTGCCTCCAACTTATGGCCAGCGTATGCGGAACGTGTGCGTCATACGCTGGCATATGTCGTAAAATTTTCAACATGCTGAAAATTTGTCGGCGTACTACGACGTATGCCAGCATGCTTCAGCGTGCTCTTAACGTTTTCAAAACTTACTCATAACGTATTCGACTTGTGCCACCGTATTCGGCAAATTTTTCATACGTCGGCATACGCTGGCTAAAACGTCAAGGTGTGACAGCGGCTTGACACTTCGATGTCTAGTGCGGTTATGATTTGAATCATCGAGCCGCAGCCTATTAATAGGCCACGCCACATGATTGTCGGTGATACGCTGCCGCGCGCTATGCATAAGTTAGACTATCGTTGGGCATAGGTTGTGTACGCCGACAACACTCTCAGCATTCGTTGATATAAGTTATCTACAGTGGGGAGAACAAGTATTTGATACACTGCCGATTTTGCAGGTTTTCCCACTTACAAAACACGTAGAGGTCTGTAATTTTTATCATAGGTCCACTTTAACTGTGATAGACAGAATCCAAAACAAAAATCCGAAAATCACATTGTATGGTTTTTAAATAATTAATTTACATTTTATTGCATGAAATAATATTTGATCACCGACCAACCAGTAAGAATTCCCGCTCTCACAGACCTGTTAGTTTTGTCTTTAAGAAGCCCTCCCGTTCTCCACTCATCACCTGTATTAACTGCTCCTGTTTGAACTCGTTATCTGCATAAAAGACAGCTGTCCACACTCAATCAATCAGACTCCAACCTCTCCACAATGGGCAAGACCAGAGAGCTGTCTAAGGACATCAGGGACAAAATTGTAGACTTGCACAAGGCTGGGATGGGCTACAGGACAATAGGTAAGTGGCTTGGTGAGAACGCAACAACTGTTGGCGCAATTATTAGAAAATGGAAGAATTTCAAGATAACAATCAATCTCCCTTGGTCTGGAGCTCCATGCAAGATCTCACCTCGTGGAGCCTCAATGATCATGAGAAAGGTGAGGGATCAGCCCAGAACTACACGGCAGGACCTGGTCAATGACCTGAAGAGAGCTGGGACCACAGTATCAAAGAAAACCATAAGTAACACACTACGCCGTCATGGATTAAAATCCTGCAGCGCACGCAAGGTCCCTCTGCTCAAGCTAGCGCATGTCCAGGCCCGTCTGAAGTTTGCCAATGACCATCTGGATGATCCAGAGGAGGAATGGGAGAAGGTCATGTGGTCTGATGAGACCAAAATAGAGCTTTTTGGTTTAAACTCCATGCGCCATGTTTGGAGGAAGAAGAAGGATGAGTACAACCCCAAGAACACCATCCCAACCGTGAAGCATGGAGGTGGAAACATCATTCTTTGGGGATGCTTTTCTGCAAAGGGGACAGGACGACTGCACCGTATTGAGGGGAGGATGGATGGGGCCATGTATCGTGAGATCTTGGCCAACAACCTCCTTCCCTCAACAAGAGCATTGAAGATTGGGCGTGACTGGGTCTTCCAGCATGACAACGACCCGAAACACAGCCAGGGCAACTAAGGAGTGGCTCCGTAAGAAGCATCTCAAGGTCTTGGAGTGGCCTAGCCAGTCTCTAGACCTGAACCGAAGAGAAAATCTTTGGAGGGAGCTGAAAGTCTGTGTTGCCCAGCGACAGCCCCGAAACCAGAAGGATCTCGAGAAGATCTGTATGGAGGAGTGGGCCAAAATCCCTGCTGCAGTCTGTGCAAACCTGGTTCAGAACTACAGGAAACGTCTGATCTCTGTAATTGCAGACAAAGGTTTCTGTACCAAATATTAAGTTCTGTTTTTCTGATGTATCAAATACTTATTTCATCCAATAAAATGCAAATTAATTATTTAAAAATCATACAATGTGATTTTCAGGATTTTTTGTTTTAGATTCCGTCTTTCACAGTTGAAGTGTACCTATGATAAAAATTATAGACCTCTACGTGCTTTGTAAGTGGGAAAACCTGCAAAATCGGCAGTGTATCAAATACTTGTTCTCCCCACTGTATATGTTATCGAAACGTTCTGTGTGCATTACTAATAAGTTATGCATACATCCAACTCGTTATGAATACGTCCAAAACTAGAAAAAAACATCACTAGTTCAGCGTCCGCCAGCGTTTTACATACATTTTGATACCTTGCCATACGCTGGCTAAAACGTCAAGGTGTGACAGGGCCTTAAGAGCGGGTTATAGATTAATTATAACGTTCGTGAATGCTTTGCTTGTGTCGTGCTCCTCGATGTGTCCCCAATAAATCTGGCTGATTTATACGAGAATTGCCGCCTTGAATTTATTCATGCCATGCTGAGGAACAATCGTTCGATTTGTATTTAAAGCCAAACTGGTTACGGACTGTGGCAGACTTCGCTCGGTCTCTGACAAACCCAGTCTGTAGCAGAGATCTGTATCCCCAACTGGTACGGCCCAGGGGTACGTTGATATCGTGATCTAAGACGCGTGACCCGAGACCTGTGCCGAACTAGCCGGCGTTTTCACCCCTGAGACAGCGGTGCTGTTAAGTGCTGCTGAATCATCAACAATATGTCACACCTAAAAATTGAGTATTAATTCTGTAATACACTACACCGAGTCAGCCTGTTTTAGAAAAATTATGGCTGGCACAGGCATAGATCCTGGGGGGTGGGGGGATGAGGGGATGCAACTTCCCCCTTCATGTCGGATTGGGAAAATGAACTATCATACCCCCCTAAAATTCCTTTGTTTTTGAAAATAAAATCACATATATTCATTCAAAATTTATGAATCATAAAAACAAAACTGTTCATGTATTCTTATACTTTGCTTGCAACACCACAATGATGATGTACTTTTGTATTCATCCATCATTCTCATTTGTAACTCAATGTCGCTCTTGTTATAATGATGATGCTGATAGTAACTCTTTAGTTTTTGTTATTTGAGACATCATGTAATGACGATTTTTTTTCGCAGCTTCAGACAAAATCAATAACACTGTTATCGTTGTGATGTGATACAGACAACACATAATCTTACTATAATTCACCGTCTGTCCGTCTGTCTGTTCCCAGGTAACACAAAAACGGCTGAACCGATCGCAACCATTTTTTGGGTGTCTAATCCTGGGACCCCTTGGAGTAAAATAGGCATAAATATAATAACACTATCCCCTTGACGGCTCCTGCTGGGAGAGGGTGCTTCGAGTACAGTAAATCCCAATAAATTTCCATGACAGTGGTTCAACTTTGACCCGTAGTTTGGCTCATAAAAGGGAGAGTAACGTAGGTGGATTAATAATTTGATGGAACTTGTTTATATAGTGTTGTAACTGATACACATAACCACATGTTTCCCATTTGAATGCACCTGCTGAAAATCAAGATGGTGGGAAGTGACGTAACAAAGAAGGTGCGACTATGAAAAATTGTGAGGTTTCTGGTTAATGAAAGCGTGAAATCTGTTTACATTTCCAGAATATTGACTTCGCAGTGTGATGATTGCCTGTCGAGGACATCTGTATTAAAGAACACCTCGAGGGCGACATGATTTTGACAAATGAAGTGACTGTGAATCACGTCCTGCACTGGCTACAGAAACGTCTTAAAACCTTCCATGCTGCTGTGACAGGTGTGTGTCCAAAGGTGGAGAAGACTTTCAACACGAATGTAAACTTCATTTTTGTAACATACATACTCATACATGTACGAGTTTAGTTACCTCCGCCACCAAGGGTTATGTTTGCACTCCTGTTTGTTGGTCTGTGAGCAGGATATCTCAAAAAGTTATGGACGGATTCGGACGAAGCTTATTGGACAGGTTGGGTGTGTGACAAGGACGAAATGATTACATTTTGGTGAAGATCCGGGTCTGGATGCTGCAATTTTAAAAGTGATTCTTCACCGTGGAGAGATCTGACCAAAAATGACACAGACAGCACAATGTCGCAAAAAGTTAAAGACGGCTTCGGCCGAAACATGGTGGATGAGTTGAGTTGGTGACAACAAGCTGATGACATTTTTTTGTTCAGGCCTGGAGGCAGATTCGACCTTTCAGTCGGATACAAAACGTAAACTGTTCAGCCTGGCGGAGGTGTGCGCTCTGCCAAGTGTTGTAGTTATTTTATATTGCATTTTTTACATGATTATAAATTCAACAAATAATTCAGTTTCCACAGTTCCCCCTTTTGTTCAAACAGAACAACCTCATGGTTTGTTCTGTGTGGACAAATCCACTGAAAATCTAAATTTGTCGTCGGCGAGCGGCGGGGTCGTTTCCACCGCGTCACCAAGACTCGCGCTCTGTGTTGGGTTAACACCCGAGCTCGTGTATGCAACCCCTGGGGGCCACCACCTCCCCATGCCCACAGAGTTGGGGCGCCCAGGCTATTTTGGAAGGAAAGAACCCTGTGCACACCGAACATATACATCAAATAAGCAATTGCCTTTTTGAACTCTACTAATCAGATTTAATTTAAGCAAGCCACTCAAATTATTTTTCCCCTGAAGTTTTAAAGATATCTATTATTCCTCATCTCTTCATCACAATCATCTCAGGTTCTTTAGCAACAATTGTTGAATTCGTTCAAAAGGGTTTTTGTCAGTTCCAAAGGAATGAGTGTCTGTACTTTCGTATTTTCCATAAAATACCAATGAGACGGTGTCTCGGGTAAATTTTACACTGGGTTCTTCATTTTCTGGATCTTCTGGATCTTCAGGATCTCCATAGATGCCCAGAGATGGTTGGTCCAGGGAAACTTCATGCGCTACCATCGTTACTGTGGCAAATTTGGGCACACACACCAATCATTACTTTTATGCATGCTGTGATGACAACAATAGCGATAAATATCATAAGTCCAATGAACAATATGGGGAGTACCCATGCTCCCCATCCACCAAACATCTTTTCCAACCATGACCCGGAGTTCCATCCCTTATTATAATCATGATACTTAGCAGCTACCTTCCTTACATGTTGTACCACGTCATGGATATGTACCTTTTAATGATGCCTGGGGTTCCACGAGATTATTCATTTGTATCCTTGTATCTATCTTTGTCCCAGTAATTTGTCCCTCATTGGTTACTTTTTCTTCCCCATGGTATTGGCATGTCGAGTAACCCAAGTCAGGTCCATTTTCTTTTCAACTTACTTGGCAAACTATTCCCACTTCTCCATTTATCACCTCAAAATGTGGTGGGTATTTCTCCAATCCTTCCCTCTTAGATAGTGAGGCAAAATTTGTCCTATATCGGGGAGTGTGGTCATCTTTTTCTCCTGTGTATGAGAAGTTACGTTTCACCCAATGTTATCTCTCGTACTCTTGCACTTACTTCCCCTCCAGTCCCTCCTATTATAGATAGGACTGGATTAACTTGTCGACGATCCAGGCACCCACATATATCTTCCCCTGAAAATGGGAATGCCGAGAGGGGCAGTCCATGCTTGGATAAATGGGATAACTGACCAAACCCAACACTTGCTGCTGTTCATACTTTTATCATATTGAAAAGATATTGCTAAAAAGGTGTTCAGTGGATGTTCAGTTATCCCTTCATGTCACACTATGCCTCATTTCAGGCATACAGTGCCTACGTTCCCTGCATCCCGTGTGGCACGGGGTACATAATTATATGGAATGGTTATCGAAGTGTTTGTCCCATTTACGCCTTTCTCATGCAATTGGTCCTGATATTTACCTCCTTCTGCCCGTCGTACTCTGTCACGACGCATTCATTGTTTTCCTTTCTCTCGAACAACCAAACATTCTGCTCTCCATGGCATTTCCTTAATGCCCTCACTGTCTGTTATTGTCCATATTATCACAATTATGCATGTGCGAATCAAAAGCACTGCTGCATATGTCGTGAACCTCGGGTAACGTTCTTCCCACTTGCGGATTTCCTTCCCTCTCTTTACAACTTCCTGAATACTTTTTGCAGTGAGATGCGTGCATCCATGATTGGCTTACCTTTGCACTTGATAGCTGTGTTCATCTTCTTCTTTCGGCTGCTCCCGTTTGGGGTCGCCACAGCGGATCATGCGTATGATCCGCTAGTGATTTGGCACATGTTTTACGCCGGATGCCCTTCCTGACGCAACCTTGGTCGCCTTTTACAACACAGGGATATGGTACACCTATTCTAACCGGGGTATACACCGGCCCAGTACACTGGTACTCATTTCGCCGACCTCGGAACGATGACAGGCTGAGTCAACCCCCTGGTGTATTAATTCAGTGGGTCAACGGGGCTTGAACTCAGGACCTTGTGGATACTTGATAGCTGTGTTGGTGACCAATAATACCTGATGTGGTCCAACGTGCCTTCAGTGTGTTTTTTTCCGCTTGAACACCTTGATGTACACCCAGTTGCTGGGCTGGATCCTGTGGTGTTCCTCTGCAGCTGGTCTGGTCGTGCTTGCTTGACCTGTGAGTCAAATTCTTTCACAACCTTTGTTAAGGCAACACAAAAGTTCATCGTTGTCTTGTCCATTATATATTTGTCCATATGTTTTATAGACACTTTACCAACATTATAACCGAGTGTTGGCTTCGTGGTTGGAGTGGTGGCTTGGGATCCCAGAGTCCTGAGCTCAAGTCCCGTTGTCCACCGAACCAACACCAGGGGGTTGACAGCCTGTCATTCCTCCAAGGCTGGCAAAAATGAACACAGGTACACTGGCAATCAGGGCACCGCATCAGCGGCACAATCACGCCCCAACCTACGATGCAACCAGCAGCCAAAAAGGCCGCACACCCAACCAACATTATGGTGTTGACAATACACACAGCTTCTACAAAATTTTCTGCCACAGCTGCAAATACTGGAGCGTGCCAAGTTTGGAGCACCTCCTCCTGCATCCCCCATTTCCTCGTGTAGCTACTTCCGTGAGCCAAATGAGCAAACCATGGCAAAAGCGCCTTTGGGGCAACCACTTCACCCTCCTCAGAGACCCAAAGTTTTGTTTTTGTGTTACAACAGCAATCTATTTTCTCCCACTTGGCTCTTTCATCTCAGTTGCCTCCTGTAGCGCTGCAATGTCATCAGTAGTTGGCGCCCTTTCCTCATTTTCTCTTTGATGAGCCGACTTGCTATTTGTTGTGATTTTGCTTCTTGTTTTGCTGCTAAATCAGCAAAAGCATTTTCTTTTGAGACCATATCTGTTTGTTTTGTACGTGCTCGACATTTCACCATGGTTATTTGTTTTGGTAAGTGAATAGCATCCAACAGTTCCACGATCAATTTACCATTTTTGACTGGTGTACCTTGCGATGTTATATACCCTCTTATTTTTCCAAAGTGCCCCTACATTGTGTGCTATCCTGGACACATATCAGGAATCCTAACACATTGTTATGCTTCCACCCTCGGCGAGATTGCATGCTGCAGTTAGCGCACATAGTTCTACCTGTTGTGTGGAATAATGTCGAGGTTGCTTATCACTTTCCAAGATTTCACTTTCAGAGCTGTGTTGATAACTGTGCTCTGCAGAATTTTTTAAACGTGATTACAGACAAACAAACAAAAAAAAACATACAAGCAGACTCACATATCTTGCAAAAACTTCGTTTTGGCAAGATAAAAAAACATCACAGGTGAACATACAGACAGTGAAAACATATCCTCTGTCCACCTTCGGTGGTGGAGTTAACGAAGCATTGCGTGATATTTTGACCTCCATTGGCATCGTAATATAATAAGTAACCAAACCCTGTGGAAATTCTGATACAGCTTTGAAATCCGAATACATTGATGTCTCAATATTGACAATTGGTTGAGTCTACGCACAAGATATTCACACTTATGTCACCCATACCCCTTTTTTGTGGCCATCATACCCACCCCCCTTGCTTTCATCGTATGGTTTAGCTTTAAAGCTATAACCACAACTTTGAAACCACAAATAATCTGGAACAGGGTCCCTTCGACGAAAATATCAAAGCAGACGAAAGCTGTGGGTAGTGTTGAACGATGTGACCATTTGGCATGGTCTTTGCTCCTGGGTTGTTGACTTGCCAAGTAATTTTCTACTCCATTTCAGGATATTTGTATATAATGGAGCAAGTGTACGTGATTGTATGTATGTATGTACATCCGCTCTTCAACCCATTGGTTGGACAGCTGACCTGATATCATCCAAAATTGTAGCCTGAAATAATTAACCTGAAGTGTCCAAATGATCCCAAGGACCTAAACGACCCTGAGGACCCAAAAGACTGAAAAGACGTGAAAACCCAATGGACCACGAAGACCCTTCAAGACCCTGAAGACCTAAAAGACCCCAAAGACCTTTAAATATCCCAAAGACACAAAATACCCCAAGTTCCGAAAAGACTCTGAGGACGCTGAAGACCTAAAATATACAAAGGACCCAAAAGACCCCAAGGTATCCAAAAGACCCAGAAAATGCAAAAAAACTCCGAGGACCTCGAACGCCCAAAAGATCCAAAGGACCAAAAAGACTCAGGGCATACAAATACCTGGAGGACACAAAATACCTCGAGGACACAAAAGAAACAATGGGACTATCACGGACCTGTGGAAATTCTACATCATGTAAAACGTGACTTCAGGTTCGGAACACACAATCCCATGTCTTTCACTTCCTTCCAACTCTGAACTTTCTCTGCCCCCCCACCCCGCCAATCCCCACCACCACACCCAAACTCCACGTCCCTTCCCCCTTTCTTCAAATCCTCAAACACCCTCCCAATCCAATGCTCTCAACTCCCCACCCACTCCCTCAAAAGCCTCAAACCCTGAGATCCCAATTATGTTCCCTCCCTGTCCTCCCTCCCCCAAGCCAACTCTGTCATCCCCTCTCCCTTTCTTCTTCAAGTCCTCAACTGCCCAAAACCCCAAGTCCTCAATCCTTCCCCCACCCTTCCCAACATCTCAATCTCCCTCTTCCAACTCCATGCACCCTCATCTCCAGCTCTCTGTCCTCCCCTCCCCATTTCTTCCTGTTCTGAACATTGCTACACAAATATACACAGGGAAATTTGGTGGTTGAGAAGACCATTCGGCCTATCATGCCTGTGTTGTTCCTGTTCTGAACAATGCTACACAAATATACACGGGGAACTTTGGACGATGAGAAGACCATTCGGCCTATCATGCCTGCGTTGTTCCTGTTCCCGTTTGTGAAGACCAATGTAAAAAGTAAATAAAGACAGAACATTAAATTCACAATTACTTTCCCCTTTTTCAGTCATCTCTTCGAGCATGACCTAATAATATGGGTGTCGATGTCCTTCGATCCGTCCGTCCGTTCACAATGAAGTTGAAGCGGGAGATCTGGTCATTAATGATCCTGATAGAGGTCGATGAGACGTACATGATGGTATGACTTTCAAGGTCACCGAAGGTCAAGGTCACGAGGACTTTGAAGTTGCGAAAATGACGATTTTCAAATTCTATCTCCTCCGCCATTTCTCAAGCGATCTTGAATTTGATTGTAGCAGATGAATCTATCAGACAATATCTAAATTTCGACGGGCCGGATTTTCGATATTCGCTTTCGCTTTCGTGTCATGTGACTTCAAAGTTGGTAAAAAATGCGAAAATGACGATTTTCAAAATCTATCTCCGACTACATTTCTCAAGCGATCTTGAATTTGATTGTGGCATATGAATCTCTGGGACAATATCTAAATTTGGTGGGGACGGATTTTCGAATTTCGCTTTCGTTTTTGCGTCACGTGACTTCAAAGTTTGCAAAAACTGCCCTACCTTCAGGAGGCTATATATTCTCTACTGGGCATGGTAAAAGTTAGTGAATGGTCTCATTGCATAGCAGCTGACCTTGTTTCTCGCAGAGATGACCGTCACTCTCGCACGGGTGTATTTTTACTCTTATCTTCACAATAATTATTGGATCGGTGTTTTTGTGTGTGTTTGTTTGTCACGCAACGACTCCGATAGTTATGGGCTGATTCCGTGCAGACTTTCTACATTGGATGAGCATGATCCCAGAGAATTATAGGGGTGCTTTTGTCTTTGCCGGTGGTTTTGGGGGGAGGGGGAGGGACCCAAATTCTCCACATAAATGTGGATATAGTGAAGCACCGCCTCCAGATGGGGGGGGGTGGGAGGGGGTATTACAAGTCTCCACCATTTACAGTACAGTATTCCTGTCCCCACGTTTTCCAGTGCAGTGAGGTATTTTGAATTATAAGCAGTCGGTAGGTTTTTTTCTTCATGCACATAACTTCATGGGTTATTTTATTTTTTTGCTTACACAGAGCTGTAAGTTGCCTACACACCGCCCAAATAAAGGTATGCATCAGAAGAATGTGTTTCATGCTTGGAACAAGATCGCCCACAAGGTGGGTACTCTGCCTGTGGAATTAATTATCCATCGCTCATTCAGAAAACATGCCCTGGATCCTTCCTTGTCCTCCCTTCTCTCAAATATTTCCTTTGGTGTGAATCATTTTTGGGTTTTTTAACCTGTCAGTCAATATGCAGTTCAGTAAATAATTTGAAACTCACCTGGGTGAGTGTGGAAGCCTGGTGGAGTGGGATCAACGTTGACATCTTTGTTCACATAATAAATACACAAGGTCTTTTTCAACGGGAAAAAAAACTTTATAAAAACAAGGTCGTGGGTGGCGAAATATTTATGATTTAACCCCCCCCCCCCATAAATTCAGGAACTGAAACGTCCTTAATGGAGCCACATTATGACTCACATTTCTGAAATGTCTGGTCCTGGGTTTCATAACCGATGAAATCCAATCAAATTGAATATTCCAGCATGGAGTGATGCACTGTGAACATGCTTAACTTCCAGAAGGACATTAAATGCCTGTCCGATCTGTGATGTGCATATCATCCAGAGGACCTGTTATCTTTCAGATCACGTGGTATTTTCAGATCAGAAGCTATTCTTAATCATTAAAGTTTTATGCTTCGACCATTGCCATTTCTGTACTTCCTAAAAGTATAAACTAAGTAAATACGATGTACAGTACAAGTTTCCAATGAAGTGAATGAGCGCAGAAAAAATAAAAAACAAAGTATAAATAGAAAAGAGACGTTTTATGAAATGTTAGCCATTACCAAACAAGACAGGAATGTATTAATGAAAAGACACAGATCTAAACCTCTCCTTGGACATGTTTTGAAATAGGTCCACAGCACGCTGATGAGAACATCACCCAATTGTTGATGTTTCTGCATTTTTTCAGAGAAGATACATTCTAATTGAATTTGTCAATTTCCTTCTGCTTTTTTGTAACAGACATCTGAAAGGACATAAAAAGCCACAAAAACAAAGCTCCTGAAAGCTGATGGTGTTGTAGGTTTTGAAATCGAGACCATGCGGATCGCATCAGATTTGGATGGAATGGCCCTCACTCGATGGTGCGGTGACTTTGTGTTTGTGATCGCGATATTGTGGATATTCACCATTCCTCTCTGCCGTGAGTCTCACCTCCTGATATTTTAACCTTACTTCATAGGAGTTCCTTCACAAGGAACTATCAATGCATAAGGAGGCCATTATGTTCATCATGCCTGCACAATGGTTGTTATTCTGAAATAAGTTGTTTTTAAATACTGAGCTTCAAGCAAGGAAGCAGTACTGGGAACATTTTTAAAGAGTACTTGGTGTTACCGGGATGGGGTTCAAACCTTCGATCCCCCCACACCCCCACACCCCCCCAAACTTAAAGTGGACTCGAACCAATTTACACCATCGGGTTTGGTTATATAAAATGAGGATATTTTTGTTTTGTTTCCTGTAATTTGAGTGAAGGTGGATCCGGTGATGATGAAGTGTTGATGGTAGAGGATGAAGAGGATGGGCAAAGTGTGTACTTTAAACCAAAAGCTAAAATTACATTGTACTGTAATTGTGTGGTATACACAGTAAACCCTTGTTTTTATCGTGGGTTTGGTTCACAAGGTTTCCACTTCACACACAATGGTGTATTCTTATTTATTTATTTATTTATTTTAATACCAAATTGAGGCTCGTGTAAGAGCTAATACACAGAATCTGATAACAAGGCAGGGGACAAGTGTGGTGGGAGATGTAAGCACAAAATAGTGGGGAACAAAGACAACAGGATATCTCTGGAAGGGAGAGGGATGGGGTGGGTTATACGAGGTAAACAACATGGTACTACAAGGACTTTCAGGAAGGAAAACAGGGAATTTGAAGGAGGTGGGTTTGGGGTGGATTAATGTGGGTAGTAAAGATCAATATTTTGGATGGGGGAAGACATGAGATGGTGGTGAATAGATGTTTTGAAGACCTGGAGGGAGGACTGGGGTTGGAGAGGATGGGAGTTTGTTCGAGAGGTGAGAAAAATGAGGAATGAAAGAGAGAAGGTGAGCAGTGATTCTTGATTTTGGCAGTTTCACCAGAAGGGGGTTTTTGGTGGACCTTCAGCACCCTGAGGAAATATAGGGGGAGCACACAGATCACGGACAGAGCAGAGGGGGCAAGGCAGGAGAGGAGACGGGAGAAAAGAGAAAGACCACCAACCTGCCTCCAGTGAGAGAGTAAGAGACCCAAAGACTCGGCTTCATCACAGGAGATACCAATGATCCTAAAAGTCTTGGTTTCCATCGTGTGAAGCCAAGTTCGGTGTAAGGCAGGAGCACCTCCAGAAAGGGGGGAGCAGTACTTCATCAGATTACAGAGGAAAGATTTGTATGTGGTCAGGAGCTCAGGTGTACCAAGGAAGGACTTTTCATGATGTGGGATGCCAAATCGGCGACTGGCTTTGTAGGCCAGCATGGAGATGTGGCTTTCCCAGGAAAGATCGTGGCAGATTATGAGACCTAAAAGCTTGAAGGAAAGAACTTCTTCAAGGGGATTGTTGAGAAAGTCGGTGAGAGGGGGGGGGGGGCTCAAACAGTCCTTTCAGAGAGAAACGGTGAGGGTGTGAGATTTGTCAGGATTGGAAGACATATTCCAAGTGCTTGACCAGCTTGACATTTTTTCCAGGTCTGCAGAGAGTGAAGAGGTTGCTGCCTGCCCATCAGAGGGATGAGAGATGGTCCGGCAGAGGAAGGAGTCATCAGAAAAGAGATCAAGAGGATTTTCCAGGGAATCTGAAAGATCCTGAAGAGATGTGCAGTGCCTTCAAGACCGCAATCCTTGATGTGTCCGGTCGATGTCTTGGAACTCACAGAAGGGCGAAGAAGAATTTTGTCTCTCAAGGGACACTGGACACCATTGACCAAAGTCGCAGGGCCAAGCTTAATTGCAGAGCTGAGCTGTTCAGGGAGTTGAGGCATAAAACTGTCCGTGCGCTGAGGGTGGACAAGGAGGTCAATGTGTGAGGCATCTTTGAGGGGAGAGAGAATCACCTGTGGTCAAGCGGTTCTCATCCTGCTTCCAGGGGAATTCGCGCATTGCATCCCTCCAAGCCCATCCCTCGGTGTACTTCAGTTAGAGCAGAGGGTGTTGGGCTCTTGACAGAGGAGACTGAAGTGAAGGCCCTCTGGGTCGGATACTTTGAGCGGCTGCACCAAGCTGATCCAACAGCTGTTAAGTTGGATGTCGGGGGTGGTACAATCCCTATTTCTGACCCTCCAATCAACTGTGGTCCACCTTCGTTTGTGGAAACACAGGCTGCGGTGAACCAGTTGAAACGGGGTAAACATCCTGGGATCTGTGACATCCATGATGAACTTCTCAATGCTGGTGGAAACTCTTGTCGCAACATGCAGTTTTGTGATCTGTCTGAAACACAGGCATAATCCCAACTGACTGGAAGAGGGGCCTTGTTGTCTCTCACTGGAAAGAGAAGGGTGATCGCCAGAACTGCAACAACCACCGAGGAGTGATGCTGCTTTTAGTGCTGGGCAAGGCCTTTGCTCGGATAATTACCTCTGCCACCAAAAGAGAAAGCGGTTATGTTTTCACCCCTTTCTGTTTGTCTGTTTGTTTGTGTGCAGGATATCTCAAAAAGTTGTAGACCAATCTGGATGAAATTTTGTGGACATGTTCAGTGTCTGAAATGGACTAACTGATTGCATTTTGGAAAAGATCCGTATCCGTATCCGTTTCCGGCTTCTCAAATTTATTACGGAATTCTTCACCATTGAGAGATCTGGGCGAAAACGACATTTCACTATTTCTCAAAAGGTTGTGGACAGATCCGGATGAAATTTTGTGGACATGTTCGGTGTGTGACATGGAAGAAGTGATTAGATTTTGGTGAAGATCCGTATCCGTATCCGGCTTCTCGAATTTATTGCGGAATTCTTCACCATTGAGAGATTGGGGCAAAAACGACATAGAGCACTATTTCTCAAAAAGTTGAATATGGATTCGGATGAAACTTGGTGAATATGTTGGATGTGTGACAGGGAAGAATTGATTCAATTTCAGTGGATATCCGAATCAGGATCCGGATCTGATAATTTTTTCATTCATTCTTCACCATTGAGAGAGAGTTCGAAACCGATATATGGCACGTCATCTCAAAAAATTGTGGACGGATTCGGACAAAACTTGGTGGACAGGTTGGATGTGTCACCAAAACAAATTGATTCGATTTTGTTGAAGATCCGAATCCAGATCTGGATACGATAAATATTTAATTTTAAAGTTATTCTTCACCATTGAGTGGTATGGCCAAAAACAATATATCACTGTATGGAATGATATTTCAAAAATGTATTGGGCCCAATATGTTCTCGTGGATCAGGCATTACGTGGTGGAGGTAATTGCTCCACCTTGTGCCTTTCGGAATCTTGATCGGGTTTGCCACTGTCTTCTTGAGCACCAGCGCCCAGAGCAGTCAGGCTTTTTACCAAAGAGGTCAAAAATGACCGTATCCTTGCTCTTCAGGTCCTCACCGAACGCAGTCGAGAGTTTTGGCAGGGGCTGCTTGCAGTCTATGTTGATCTCTGCAAAAGCATTCAATTCAGGTAATCGTGATGCCCTCTGGAGGATTCTTGGTCTTCGTGGGGTGCCACCAAAACTGATCAATCTGATGTCTGAATGGGTGTGTATTGGCCACCACACTTTTCAGCACTTGTCTGGACTTTATTCTGGGATTGATGTCGGCGATATCAAACTGCGGTACATCGTTTGGGAATGTCAAGATCTCTGACCTTAATTTTGTAGATGATGCAGTCATCTTTGCAGAGACCCTGAAAATTATATTTGGGGCCATCAAGGTGCTGAATGAGGAGTCAGTGCCACTTGGATGATGGGTTTCCTGGGTCAAAACTAAGATCCAGGCTTTCAATGACATCTTGGATGCTGCTATCTTGTCTGTACCTGTTTGTGATTAGAATGTTGAGGTCATGGAGTGATTCACTTACTTTGGCAGTGATATTCATGTCTTCGCTGGCTGTAAGCCAGAGGTCTGGGTCGGACCTGGGGAGTCATTGATTCACTGGATCATGGGGTGTGACTTGTCAGTACCTGTGCAGGAGGACAAAAGTCTGAGTCTTCAAATCCTTGGTGCTTCCAGTCTTGCACGACGGATGTGAGACTTGGAATCTGACCAGGGATTTGAGATGGAGACTTAATTCATTTCTGCCAGGTCTTTTCGGAGAATCATTGGGCTATCACTGGTCAGACTTTGTGTTCAACAAGCAATTGCTGTGAGAGACTCAACTGAGAATTGTTACCTGAATATTAAGTGAGTGTCATCTGCGGTTGTCTGGACATGTGGCCTGTTTTCCTGACACTGATCATACTCACCAAATTCTCTCAATGAGGGAGCCTCATGAGTGGAGGAGGCCAATGGGCCGACCACGTGCCTCATGGTTGCAGCAGGTTGATCAGGATCTCAAGGAGATGGGGATGGGCCAGGCATCTGAATGGGGGATGGTCAGACGGAGGCCCCTGGAGTACCGGCAGAAAGTGGATGCAGCGATGTACTGCTCCGGCATATGCTCCCATACCTGACCTGACCTGAGAGAATCGGGATATTTAATATTCCATCTTGAATAGGGTATTTAATATTCCATAAAGAATAGGGATATTTGATATTCCACATCGAATAGGGATATTTGATATTCCACATCGAATAGGGAATTTAATATTCCACATATAATAGGGATATTTAATATTCCATATAGAATAGGGATATTTAACATTCCACAAAAAATAGGGATATTTAATATTCCATATAGAATAGGGATATTTAATATTCCATATTGAATAGGGATATTTAATATTCCATATTGAATAGGGATATTTAATATTCCACACAGAATAGGGATATTTAATATTCCACACAGAATAGGGATATTTCATATTCCACACAGAATAGGGATATTTAACATTCCACATATAATACGGATATTTTATATTCCACAGAAAATAGGGATATTTAATATTCAATATCGAATAGGGTATTTAATATTCTACACAGAATAGGGATATTTCATATTCCACACAGAATAGGGATATTTAACATTCCACATATAATACGGATATTTAATATTCCACATATAATAGGGATATTTAATATTCAATATAGAATAGGGTATTTAATATTCCACATAAAAAAGGGATATTTAATATTCCACACAGAATAGGGATATTTAATATTCCACATATAATAGGGATATTTAACATTCCATAAAGAAAAGGGATATTTAATATTCCACACAGAATAGGGATATTTAATATTCCACATATAATAGGGATATTTAACATTCCATATAGAAAAGGGATATTTCGTCTTACACACAGAATAGGGAAATTTAGTATTCTACATAGAATAGGGATATTTAATATTCCACAGACAACAGGGATATTTAATATTCCACACAGAATCGGGATATTTCACATTCCACACATAATCGGGATATTTGATATTCCACACACAATAGAGATATTTAATATTCCACACAGAATCGGGATATTTAATATTCCACACACAATAGGGATATTTAATATTCCACACAGAATTGGGATATTTAATATTCCACATGGAAGAGGGATATTTAATATTCCACACAGAATAGGGATATTTAACATTCTACACAGAATCGGGATATTTAATATTCCACACAGAATAGGGATATTTAACATTCCACACAGAATCGGGATATTTAATATTCCACACACAATAGGGATATTTCATATTCCACTCATAATGGGGATATTTAATATTCCATATTGAATTGGGATATTTAATATTCCACACAGAAGAGGGATATTTAATATTCCACACAGAATCGGGATATTTAATATTCCACATGGAAGAGGGATATTTAATATTCCACACAGAATCGGGATATTTAATATTCCACACACAATAGGGATATTTAATATTCCACACAGAATCGGGATATTTAATATTCCACATGGAAGAGGGATATTTAATATTCCACACAGAATAGGGATATTTAACATTCCACACAGAATCGGGATATTTAACATTCCACACAGAATCGGGATATTTAATATTCCACACAGAATAGGGATATTTAATATTCCATATTGAATAGGGATATTTAATATTCCACACAGAGTAGGGTATTTAATATTCCATAGAGAATATGGATATTTAATATTCCATATAGAATAGGGATATTTCATATTCCACATAAATAGGGATATTTAATATTCCACACAGAATAGGGATATTTAACATTCCACACAGAATCGGGATATTTAATATTCCACACAGAATAGGGATATTTAATATTCCACATATAATAGGGATATTTCACATTCCATATGGAAAAGGGATATTTAATATTCAAAACAGAATCAGGATATTTAATATTACACATATAATATGGATATTTCATATTCCACACAGAATAGGGATATTTAACATTCCACATATAATAGGGATATTTAATATTCCACATATAATAGGGATATTTAACATTCCATATAGAAAAGGGATATTTAATATTCCACACAGAATAGGGATATTTAATATTCCACATATAATAGGGATATTTAACATTCTATGTCGAAAAGGGATATTTAGTATTCCACACAGAATAGGGAAATTTAGTATTCCACATAGAATAGGGATATTTAATATTCCACATAGAATCGGGATATTTAATATTCCACATATCATAGGGATATTTAATATTCCACACAGAATCGGGATATTTAATGTTCCACACACAATAGGGATATTTAATATTCCACACAGAATCGTGATATTTAATATTCCACATGGAAGAGGGATATTTAATATTCCACACAGAATAGGGATATTTAACATTCCACACAGAATCGGGATATTTAACATTCCACACAGAATCGGGATATTTAATATTCCACACAGAATAGGGATATTTAATATTCCATATTGAATAGGGATATTTAATATTCCACACAGAATAGGGTATTTAATATTCCATAGAGAATATGGATATTTAATATTCCATATAGAATAGGGATATTTCATATTCCACATAAATAGGGATATTTAATATTCCACACAGAATAGGGATATTTAACATTCCACACAGAATCGGGATATTTAATATTCCACACAGAATAGGGATATTTAATATTCCATATTGAATTGGGATATTTAATATTCCACACAGAATAGGGTATTTAATATTCCATAGAAAATATGGATATTTAATATTCCATAACAAATAGGGATATTTAATATTCCACACAGAATAGGGATATTCCATATTCCACGTAAATAGGGATATTTTACATTCCACAAAGAATCGGGATATTTTACATTCCACACAGAATCGGGATATTTAATATTCCACACAGAATAGGGATATTTAATATTCCATATTGAATAGGGATATTTAATATTCCACACAGAATAGGGTATTTAATATTCCCTATAGAATAGGGATATTTCATATTCCACATAAATAGGGATATTTAATATTCCACACAGAATCGGGATATTTAACATTCCACATATAATACGGATATTTAATATTCTATATAGAATAGGGTATTTAATATTCCACATAAAAAAGGGGTATTTAATATTCCACACAGAATTGGGATATTTAATATTCCACACAGAATAGTGATATTTAATATTCCACACAGAATTGGGATATTTAATATTCCACACACAATATGGATATTTTATATTCCAAATAGAAACGGTGAGATTTTCCTTCCATTTCCCCCCTTTTAATTGCTTCCTCTCCTCATCCTCACATTCCCATCTCGTACTTTTTGTTGATTTTTATTCATTTCCGTCGTTTTTGTTTGTCTTTTCCTTTTTCTCTCTTCTTTCTCTCTTCTCTTGTTTCGTTTTATTTTCCACTTTACTCTCAACATTTAATTTGTATTTCTGTTTTTATGTTTTTTGTTGTTATTTACTTTGTGAAGAATTTTCCCTCCTGTATCAATTCCTTTGTGTTTCTAACCTCTGACCAATCATCAGGTTTTCCCAGCTTTTGTATTTCGATCCTCACCCTCCCTTTTACTTGTGAACCCCTGACCTCTCCACCACAACCTTCATCCCTTATTCCATGAGGATCCGCTTTCCTCAATATACTCGTCCAGAGTGTTTTTACCTTCCCGTCCTCACTTCTCTCTCTTGCCTTGATGAAAAGTTCATATCATGTTTGAAACGTCGCTTCACCTCCTTTCCAATGGCGTTTATTAAGCATCTCTCATGTGGTTGTGAATATGTATCTTGTTTTCACGGTATTACTTCAGTTGTTCATACTCACTTTGACCTCCTGTGATCCCATCCCTGTTCCTCTCATTTTCAGGAGCTGATGAAGAGATCCTGAAAGCAGAAACAGGTGGAAGCGCGACCTTCCCGTGCATGCACTGTGGAGATGGAGTTATTACTTCGGTCAGATGGTTCACATCAGATTCTTTCATCCTTGAATACCGTGGGGAACAATTGAAACCACATGATATTTCTCCACACTATTCAACAGTTCCAAACGGAAAAAATAAAAATGATTTTTCCATCATTCTGAGTCCTGTTGAAACATATCATGAAGGGATCTTCACCTGCTCGATCAACGTGAGGGGAAAGGCTGACATCGTGAAAACAATCAAGCTGGAAGTTACAGGTAAGCAATCAGGTGTGAATAAACAACTTATTGATGAACAAACGTTTTATAATCCATATAATAATTTCTCAGTAAGTTATAAATTGTACTTTTCCCAATATCCAATCCACAGAACATAATTTTGGAAAATTGAATGTTCTTGTTTGGAAAAGATTGTATTTATAAAGGAGATTACAGAGTAATTGTCTATCCTGAACCCCACCATCGACACGACAAGGTGTGTGTGTGTGTGTGTGTGTGTGTGTGTGTGTGTGTGTGTGTGTGTGTGTGTGTGTGTGTGTGTAAATTACAGAAAAACACACGACTGCCAATCTGTCTATCCATTGGAGGTATCCAAGGTCAGGTGAGGGGCACCCACGGTCAGGTCACGGGCACAACCACTGCGCCCTTCCCCTCCACGATGAGAGATGATTTCCAGGTTTCTCCCCTGTATCATGATTCACTGACCCTTGCAGGACACAGGAGGGTAACTCGCCACCACACAAAATACATTTGCCCCACCTCCCCAATATGCCCCCTGACCGCTCTCACAGGGAGAGGGTGTTTCCAGTGATTCAGATTTGTAATTACGAGGATTCGAGGAATGAAAGCAGGTGAATGGAGAGTTGTAAATGGTTCTTCAGTGAATCATTTTGTTATACTGAAGTTATCTCTGCACACCTTTTGTTATTATGGAATGGAAACTTGCTGGGAAACTCATGAAATGTACAAGTGAACGACACCTAAGACAGGTTTTTCCAGCTCCATCGAAGAGGTGTGAGTTGATTGACTTTGTGGTGCTGCATTCCTCCTGCAAAATTCCAGACGCTGGTGGACTCCAGGCCAGAGTGCATACAGGCCACACTTGCAGCACTTGGTGGTCCAACACCTGATTAAGTGATTTTAAATTGGTGTTTCCAGTTTTTATCCACTATCTGTTTGAAAAAACAAGGAAATTGTTTTTCGACTTGGCATGATAAATTATTCATTCCTGAATTCATTCATTCCTCATGATAGTTTATTTGTTTCATGCCTTTATGAAAATTGTGTCGGGGTCGTTTGGTGTCATCTCCATATGCTGGTTTGAAATGTGGAACGGAACCCTCCCAGGTCTCAAAGTATCCACCTTTATGTGTTCATGTATGTGAATAAATGTGTAATATCCACCTTCGTGTGTGTGTGTGTGTGTGTGTGTGTGTGTGTGTGTGTGTGTGTGTGTGCGCACGCACAACTTGCTGTTGATGGCTGCTGTTTTCACGCGTGAATGGGTTTCAGAAGGTGGATGATTTAACATCCCTAACAGCCCTCCCACATCTCAAATGATCCACCCCCGTTTTGATCAGGGATCACGGTTTATGGACAAACCTGTGAAGTTTTCCAGTTTCCTCCACCACCGAAGGTGTTTCACCCCTGTGTGTCTTTTGTTTATCTGTCAGTGAAGAGGATATCTCAAAAGTTATGGACAAATACAGACTAGATTTGATGGGCAGGTTGTGTGTGTGACAAGGATTGATTGATGAGATTTTGGTGAACATTCGGATCTGGACACTGCAATTAAAAAAAAAAAAATTCCCCTTTGAGAGATTGGGGCAAAAACGATATATCCACAGTTGCCAACATTCGTGAAGAAAAAGTAGTGGGATGGAAAGGATCTGTGGTTTGAGGGAGCGAAGCGACTCAGGGAGACACCTCCTCCCCATGGAAGGAAATTTTGTAATTTAACCTTAAATTTGAACATTTTAAGATGCCCTTGTGCAAAATTAAAGCAAAATAATCATGTTTTCCTGGTTGATTAAAGTTTGTTGAAAACAAAATGTAACTCCTGAATATGTTTTTGAACTTTACATTACATAACAAACAGATCTCCTTCTTCTTTCGGCTGCTCCCGTTAGGCGTCGCCACAGCGGATCATCCGTTATGATCCGCATACTGATTTGGCATAGGTTTTACGCCGGATGCCCTTCCTGACGCAACCCTGGTCGCCTCTTACGACACAGGGATAAGGCCTAAGTCACATTTGCCATGGCGGCCATAGGGTTTACAAAATCTACAGCCACCAGCAATTACAGGGCGGCCGCAGTATTTCCACGGTCACACAATGTAGCAGTCACATCTGTTTTTATTTTTCTGGGAGCCACACTGGGTATTTAAAAATTGTGAAGACTGAAAACGTGGGGGTGCCGTACAGTCTTTGATTTGATGTCGCACAGTGAGCTTAGGGCGTCCCTGCGGTGGCCATAGAATTTTCAAGGCAGACGCAAGGTGCCCGCAGGGGGGCCCTAAGGCGAACGTGCGGCCAGACGGACGGTAACGAGTGGGTTCTTTTTTTTTTTTCCTTTTTTTACAAGTTCTTTTTTTTTGGCTTGTCGAATTGCTACGGCCAACGTAGAAATGAAAAAAAAGTTATGACTCCATGCTATAATTTCACGGCGACCCATACGGCTTGTAAAATATAGCCATACGACGTAGGGCCACCCTGAGGCCACCTCACAAACTCTGCGGCCACCGCACGTTTCTGTCAATTCAAAGGGGGGGGGGGGGTACGGCCGCCGTATCCTAGCCGTAGAGCAAATGTGACAGGCCTAAGGATTGGGTTTCACCATGATTCCGGGCTGCCCTACACCCTCTCATAGCACGGCCCAGCGCAGAGCAGAGCTCCCGTCCTCAAGCGATCCTCCAACCCAAGCCTCCGAGTCGCCAGATTACAGGTGCACGCCACTACGCCCGGTTATTACATAAACAGATAGTTGATAAAAACTGGAAACACCAATTTAAAACCACTTTATCAGGAGTTGGGCCACCAAGTGCTGCCAGTGTGCCCTGTATGCACTGTGGCCGAGAGTCCACCAGCATCTGGAATTCTACAGGAGGGATGCAGCACCACAATGTCAATCAACTCACACCTCTTCGATGGAGCTGGAAAACCCTGTCTCAGGTGTCGTTCCATTATATCCCATGTCTGCTTGATTGGGCTTATATCTGGTGACTCAGTTGGCCATGACATATGGATAACACCAGTGTCATGCTCATCAAACCATTGGACGACAAGCCGTGCTGTGTGTATGCAGGCATTATCATCAATCATGGAAGACACCAGGACACCGGTTATTACATAACAAACTGCAGGAAAGAAATGCTGCAGCATGTGGTAAAGATGATCACTCCGTACCATGAAGTAGTGATTGACATTGACTTTGCCTTCCAAGGGAATGACCACCTAAACCATGCCAGGAAAATGCACCCGACAACATTACAGACCTACCAGAACCCTTCTCTCTTGGAACCTCAAGGTTGTGGAGTTCTTTAGGTTCGTGCGACATGTGCACTCATCTGTTTGTCAAGAACATGGTGAAGGATAATTCCTCAGACCAATATTACATTTATCCACTGCTTGGTAGTCCATTGCTTGTACTCTTTGCACCACTGGAGTGGCAAACGTGCATTGCTTGGTGTGTGATCGGTTTGTGCACTGCAACCTGACTATGGTATCCTTTTCCATGGAGATCTTGGCAGACCGTTTTTAATGAAACTGGCTGCTCGTGCCGCAAGTTGGAATTCAGTCATTTGATCTGCAGTTGGTCACCTGCTTTCTCTTTCACTTCAATTTAATGCACAGATATCATCATCCTGCATATGTGCTTCTGCCACCTGTTGACCTTTGCTGATGATGTCTTTCCCTAAGAGTTCCATGCTGACATCAACTTCGACACTGTTGCTCATGAAACATCAGTAAGTTGAGCTGTCTTTCTTGCTGAAGCTTCTGCAAAAGGAGCCCCAACAATCACCCCTCTTTCAAAGTCACTGAGGTCTCGTCTTGCAGCCATATTAGTCATAACTTGAGGAAACTAGGCCTGTGCAGCATTTTTATACATGACCCCAAACAAGCTGAAATGTAATTTGCTTAATTAACACATGGGCCACACCTGTGTGGATGCCGTTGCTCTCAATATGTTTGGTGTCCCTCATTTACACAGGTGTTTCCAGTTATTTTATTTTATTTTTGTTTTTTGTTCACTTCCTGTATGTTATAAGTAAAATACAAGCTCATATTTTATGATAAACTTTGACTTGATCATGCCCTACTTTCCAGTGCAGACCCAGGTAGATCTAGCGCCATTACTTCATGCCTCTGGGATGCTTGGGACCTCGCATTAAGATTTTGATGTGTCACCATCTTCACCTTGGCCAACAACTTCTGTGTGTGCAAAGTGCAAGTGACTTATGCATCGAGCAAAGGCAGCGCACATGTGGTTACATCATGTCGGTCAACCAATGAGAAACATCCTCCATTTTGTGGGTCAGCAATACTTGGAAATAAGACAGCATTTGTCATTTGGGAGTAATTGTTTCAGTGTGTGTGTGTGTGTGTGTGTGTGTGTGTGTGTGTGTGTGTGTGTGTGTGTGTGTGTGTGTGTGTGTGTGTGTGTGTGTGTGTGTGTGTGTGTGTGTGTGTGTGTGTGTGTGTCATGGATGAGGTGACATCCGAGATATTAGGATTCCAAGTGCAGTATTTTATTGCTCTGCAAAGGCAAAGTCTCCCAGAACCGTCAACATCCACCGCCAAAAATTGCACACAGGAAATGACCACCAGATGAACAAATGCTGCAGCAAATGATTCTATTATAAAACAAAAGGCAAAATGTGTTTGTGCTCGTGGGCTTGATTCGGCTCGTCTTGTGGGTCGAATTGAGTGACTTTTGAACTGTGATTTTGTGAGTTCTGTGAGAGAATTGACTGACTTTTGTGAAAAGCATTAACTTGTTGTAAGCTGAATAAACACAAATTTAATGTATGAAGGAGAACGGAGAGAGTGTCACAAAAGGAAGGGGAGGGATTGGGGGAGGAAGAGGAGAGGGAGTGAGTGTCGTGAGGGAAGGGTTGAGAGCCTCGAGGGTAGGAGTGAGGAGTCAAGTGTGGAGGGATAGCCAAGGGGTGGGCAGTGGGGAAGCGGGACCAAGTGGAGGGAGAGCGGTATGTGTGCGCGTGCACACAAGATTATGACGACATACTGGGGGAGTGGGTCCAGCAGGTAAGCCGAGGCATCGCTGCTGATTGATGACCAGAGCGTCCAAAACTGATCAATATGGTACGAGCTCTGCCAGGTGGGCAGTGGTTTAGAAGCGAGGTTCAGCTAGCTCGTTTGAATGTGGAACCATTGGGGGAGACAGGGAAGTCAAGGTGGTGGAGATGATGCAGAGAAGGAGGTTGGAAGTGTTGTTCGGAAAGGAGGCAGGGCAAAGTAGTTGGAAGGAGGATACAAGTTGTTGCACACGGATAGGGATGGAAGGAGTAATGGTGTTGGAATAATAGTATTGATAGAGATCAACAAGCAGGTTGTCAGAATGGGAAGGACGGATGGTTGTGGCATCGGTGGTGGTACAGAGGCAAATTATTTGTGTTGTGTCGGTATATGGGCCAAAAACGGGAAGGACGGGGCAAGGAAGCAGGAATTCAGGAATGCATTGGAGAGGATGATGGGAATGGTTGAGCTGGAGGTGATGCTGTGCATTGCAGGTGATGATAACACACATATGGGAGTCGTGTTGCTGGGGGAAGAGGAATGTTGTGGTAAATTTTGTTGTGCACTGAAGAATATAAAGGGTCAAAAGCTGCTGGAACTGGTGGCAAGGAATGGGATGGCCATCGCTGGTTCATTCTTTCAAAAATGGGAAAGCCACAAGATTGCTGAGAGGAGTGGATATCATAGAACAGAACTGAATTTGGTGGCGGTGAAGAAGCAGCAGTTGTGGAGGGTTTAGGATTGCAAGACATTGGCAGGAGAGCATGTTCCACCCAGCACAAGCCTGTGGTGTTTGTGGTCGGCATGAAGAAAAGAAGGGAGTTTCAGAGCAGGGGTTGGAATATACATTGACTTTTGGGATGGAAGGTTCTTACCAGTTGTGAGTAAACGAGCAGGGGGCGGAATTAGGTGAGGGAAGTGAATGGAAAACGTCATCATAGAGCACAAGGAGAGGTGGAGGGCTAGTTATGAGCAACTTCGTGAAGAATCAGAAGGTTTGGAAGAGTGGAAGAAGTATGGAGAGGCATTTAGGGGAATTGCAGAAGTTTTGTGTGGAAGGATGTCAGGAAAGGGTGCATTGTTCAGGGATAGAAACCAGGTGTGGTGGATGGAGGAGGTCACGAAGGCAGTTGGTGAAAAGAAGTCGGCTTGGAAGAGAGAAGATCAAGGATCGGGGGTGGCAGCTGGAGTCCCACTGCGACTGGTCCATCAGTGTGCTGGCTTCCAGTGTCGTGGTCGTCTGTACACCATTGATGGACACAACACCTTTTATGGATGGGCATCATAGCCATGGTGACCCCAGACATCGTGGGCACAACATCAGTCCCCCCACTGAAAGTTTCCAATGAAGAAATTGCCTCTATTGGCCAAATCGACATCCTTCCGTTGTTCTCTGAAGCAAAAGGTCTCCTTCCCATGCAGCACAAGTTTGTAGAATATGATAGAGAGTATATACCACAAGTTGATTTGCTGTTGGATATATCACACAGCATCAAATCACCAAGAGCAGTTTGGTCCAACGTGATCCAGAAAGTATACAAAGATGGCAAATCCCCTGGGAAATCCCCCACATTCTTCCTGTCGATGCTGGATATTGATCCTGGTGAAACAAGTTGATATATTCCACAATGAAGTATGTAAGTGAACATGCTATGATGAAAGAAGGAAGTCCTGCAGAGAGTGAAGTCAGATCTATCGTTTTACGCCTTGAAGGCTCCCATATCCAGACGAGTTAACTTGGAACTATTGGACACCATTGACCAGAGTCGCAGGACCAGGCTGAATGGCAGAGCTGAGCTGTTCAGGGAGCTGAGGCATAAAACTGTGTGTGCGCTCAGGGTGGACAAGGAGGCCTATGGGTGACGAATCTGTGAGGGGGTAGAGCATCACGTGTTTCAAGTGATTCTTGTCCTGCTTACAGGGGAATTCGTGCATTGCATTAATCCAAGCCCATCCCTTGGTGTACTGCAGTTGGAGCAGAGGGTGGAAGGCTCTTGACAGAGGAGTCTGAAGTGAAGGCCCGCTGGGCCGGTTACTTTGAGAGGTTGTACCAGGCTGATCTACCAGCTGTTGAGTTGGATGTCAGGAGTGTTGCAATCCCTGTTGCTGACCCTCCAATCAACTGTGGTTCACCTTTGCTTATGGAAACACAGGCTGCGGTCAACCGGTTGAAATTGGGTAAAGCTCCAGGGATCTGTGGCATCCATGCCGAACTTCTCAAGGCTGGTGGAAATGCTGCACTGGTGTCGTTTCATGCAGTTCTGTGCTCTGCCTGGAACACAGGCATCATCCCAACTGACTGGAAGAGGGGCCTTGTTGTTACTTTCTGGAAAGGGAAGGGTGATCGCCAAGACTACACAACTACCGAGGGGTGACGCTGCTCTCAGTGCTAGGCAAGGTCTTTGCTCAGATAATTCTTGATAGGGTTCGCCACCATCTGCTTGAGCACCAGCGTCCAGAGCAGTCAGGCTTTACACCAAAAAGGTCAACGATTGACCGTATCCTTGCTCTTCATGTTCTCACCGAATGGAGACGAGAGTTTCGGCTTCGTGGGGTGGTCTTTCTTTGTGGGGTGCCATCAAAACTGATCGACCTGATGTCTGAACTCTACTTTGGTATTGAGAGTGCTGTGAGATGTGGTAGTACCATCTCTGACTTATTTCCAGTTGTTACTGGAGTTTGTCAGGGGTGTGTCCTGGCCCCCACACTTTTCAACACTTGTATGGACTGGATTCTCGGGAGGATGTCGGAGAGATCAAGTTGCGGTGCATCGTTTGGAATTGTCAAGATCTCTGACCTTGATTTCGAAGATGATGTCGTCATCTTTGCGGAGACTTTAGATATCCTTTTGGGGGCCCTCAAGGTGCTGAATGAGGAGTCGGAGCCACTGGGATAATGGGTTTCCTGGGTCAAAACTCAGATCCAGGCTTTCAATGACATCTTCGATGCTGCTGTCCTGTCTGTGCCTCTTTGTGGTGAGGATGTTGAGGTCGTGGAGACATTCACTTACCTTGGCAGTGATATTCATTTCTCTGCTGGCTTTGAGTCACAGGTCAATAGACGTCTGGGTCGGGCCTGGGGAGTCATGGATTCACTGGATCATAGGTTGTGGCGCTGCCGGTACCTGTGCGGGAGGACGAAATTCTGAGTCTTCAGGTCCTTGGTGCTTCCAGTCTTGCTTTATGGATGTGAGACTTAGACTCTGACCAAGGATCTGAGATGGAGACTTAATTCCTTTAGTACCAGGTCTCTTTGGATAATCCTTGGCCATCGCTGGTCAGACTTTGTGTCCAACGAGCGGTTGCTGAGAGAGACTCAAATGAGATTTGTTACCTGCATAGTCCGTGAGCGTCAGCTGTGGCTGTATGGACATGGTCGTTTTCCTAATGCTGATCCTGCTCCCCAGATTCTCTCAGCGAGGGAGTCTCATGAGTGGAGGAGGCCATTGGGCCGAACACGTTCCTCCTGGTTGCAGCAGGTTGATCGGCATCTCAAGGAGATGATGGGCCAGGCATCTGCCTGGGGGGTGGCCAGACGGAGGCCCCTGGAGTACCGGCGGAAAGTGGACGCAGCGACGCGCTGCTCTGGCGCATGCTCCCATACCTGACGTGACATGACAGAATAGGGATATTTAATATTCCACACTGAATCGGGATATTTAATATTCCACACAGAAATGGGATATTTAATATTCCACACAGAAGAGGGATATTTGTCATTCCACACAGAATAGGGATATTTAACATTCCACACAGAATAGGGATATTTAACATTCCACACAGAATAGGGATATTTAACATTCCACACAGAATAGGGATATTTAACATTCCCCACAGAATAGGGGTATTTAATATTCCACATGGAATAGGGGTATTTAATATTCCACATGGAATAGGGGTATTTAATATTCCACATAGAATATGGATATTTAACATTCCACACAGGATTGGGATATTTAGTATTCCACACAGAATATGGATTTTTAACATTCCACACAGAATAGGGATATTTAACATTCCACATGACAGGGTGAGATTTCCCTTCCATTTCCCCCCTTTTTAAATCCTCACCCCTCCTCACTTTTACATTCCCATGTCGTACTTTTTTGTGTTTTTTACCTGCGACATATCACAGGTTTCCAAACGCTTTTTGTTGTTGTTGTCGTTGTCCTTTTTGCGGTCTATTTGTGAAATGTCAAACCATTGTTCGGACAGCTGCTGCACCACACCCACATCTTTTTCTTGACTCCACCACCATGGCACCCAGACAAAATTGCATGGCCATCTTCTTGGTTTTCTGGTGGGCCCAAGGCATCAGGCCTGTCCACCTCTGCTGATTATATCCTTTCTGGGTTTGTTGTGTCTGATCTCCCTTGGCAATTTGTTTCGTTCGAGTGTTAATCACGATGACAGACGCTGAAAAATCTAATCATATGTCAAATAGTAATCGGGTTTTTTTCAAGCCCGTCAGAACGTCAGAACAGAACATGAATCGTTACGTTTGATAAATTGCGAAAAAATAGTGTTGTATAGTTTTTGAATGGCCCCTGTTAAATGTCCCTTTTGGAGTTAAACAATCCGTGACCGTGTGACGAATCAGCTCGTTCTGATATTACTGTGGCGGAGGTTGACGTGAATGAGAGGTGCACTGATCTCTACACCAACTGGACAAGGGCTTCAAGTTAATTTGTCGGGCGGTCCTGAAGCCATCAACCGCCATATTCTTTCTCCCACAAAACAGAAAATTCCGTTCGTCCATTCCCGGGATGGAAAAAGCATTGTTCTAGTGTTTTGGAAATGCCATCGTGTGCTGCTTACGGTTGTGATTAAAGGAGAAGAGGAATGACATTGCATCGTTAAGTGGCATTTACTTAAGTTACGAACAATCCCATTCATTCGTTTTGGGAGAGCAAAGATGGCGGACAAATGGCTTCAAAAATTACCTTCCCCTCCTATCCAGTGTGTGTGGAGATCAGTGGAGAGGCTTCGAGTTAATATGTTAAGAGTGCATTAAATGTGTGTTTCCCAATCGGCCTGTTCCCGGATCTTGTCGTAGGTTGTGACCACAATGTGGTCATTCTTGTTATTCATTTTATTCGTTATTTTTTATCTCTTCTCGTTTTTTTTAGTTTTATTTTCCACTTTAGTCTCAACATTTAATTCGTATTTCTTTTTTTATTATATACTTCCATTTACTTTTTCAACATTTTCCTTCCTGTGGAATTCCTTTATGTTTCTGACCTTCGACCAATCATAATTCGTTCTCCCCACTTTTTAATTTCGATCCACACCCTCCCTATTACCTGTGAACACCCTGAACTCTCCACCACCACCTTCATCCCTTATTCCATGAGGATCCTCTTTCCTCAATCTTCTCGTCCAGAGTGTTTTTACCTTCCCATCATCACTTCTCTCTCTTGCGTTGAGGAAGGGTTCATATCATGCCCGAAATGTAACTTCACGTCCTTTCCAACGGCGTTTATTAAACATCTTGTGGTGAATGGAAGGTCGTGACGTGAGACCACGTGATGCCCGGCTCGAGCACAGAAGAGATAAAGCTGAGGTTCGGCTCGGCCGCGGGGTTTTGTCCCTGGGGCATTGACGTTGTATGTCGCCGGCTCACTTGGTGCTCATTGAATGGTGAGAACACTGATTGATATATAATACTGATTTATTTTGCGGTGATTAGTTGCGCATGTGTACCTTACTGCATGTACTCCATGCTGCGTTTGTATTTCCTGGTGTGCCCGTAGAAGCGGCTTCAATCAAATGGAATAAAGCCTAAACTCTGAAGGTTCTTCTCTCGTCTTCATTTCAATTTATTCCATTTGGCCCGAGCGGTGGGAGGTTACCCTTCTCAACACACGCAGGCAAGCTGCCGGGGAGACCATCGATCAGTTCCTGCAAGCTCTGAATCAGCTGGGAAAAGACTGCAGCTTCCGGGCCATAAGTGCCGAGGAACACCGAAAGGAAGCGACACGGGAGGCATTCATCCAAGGACTCAGATCAGCCCACATACGGCAACGCTTACTAGAGAAAGCGCAACCCACTCTTGACAAGGTAGTCGATCAGGCTCGAGCGATGGATACGGCACAGCAGCAATCTGAGTCATTTGGGACACCGATGCTGCTACGATGGGAACTCAAGGAACCCCACTGGCACAGACACAGCCAGACATAGGGGATGGAGAAACACCCGAGGAGCCGGATACACAGGCCACGTCAAACTCCTCAGCTGCTACTCCGGTTGGTAAATGCTTCTTTTGTGGGTACAAAAGGCACCCCCATCAAAAATGCCCCGCCAGAGATGCCACATGCATGAATTGTGACAAGAAAGGGCATTATGCCAGGGTATGTAAATCTACTCTAAGGAGAAATAAACCCACTTCTGCGGCTCTCTACTCGCAAAATAAATTAACTGCAGCCTCCCCGGGGAATCTATCCAAGGCTATCATCAACGTACGAATTAACGGGCATATGGCTGAGGCACTGATTGATACCGGTAGCTCTGAAAGTTTCGTCAACAGCTCGCCAGTGAAGGGCAGGAAATGGATAATCCACCCGACAGACAATACGGTATGCATGGCCGCCACCTCACTACAGTCCCGCGTACGAGGGTACTGCAAAGTCGAATTGGACGTAAAAGGGTACACGCATCGGGATGTAAGGGTACTGGTGCTTCGTGATTTGTGCGCAGACGTAATTCTGGGTCATAATGTCCTCAAGCAGCACACGAGCGTCGAAATACCCTTTGGAGGAAGCAAACCTCGTCTAATTTTAAATGCCTTGACTACCGCAGAGGTAACGTCCCCCCAGCTGTTCGCTAACCTGTCGCCGGTCTGCAAACCGATAGCGATCAAATCGCGGCGATATACCACTGCTGACATGAATTTCATCACTTCAGAAACCAAGCGATTACTGGAAGAAGGAATTATAGAACCGAGCGATTCGCCATGGCGCGCACAGGTGTTGGTGACCAGCAGTCAGAACCATAAGAAATGAATGGTTGTCGATTATTCCCAAACGGTCAATCGCTTCACCCAACTCGACGCCTACCCCCTGCCGCGCATAGACGAGATGGTCGAACGCGTGGCCAATTATAAGATATTCAGCACCATCGACTTGCGAAGCGCCACTCACCAAATTCCCATCCGAGAGGAAGACAAACCTTACACCGCATTCCAGGCAGGTAGGCGCCTCTTCCAATTCAGGAGAATTCCATTCGGTGTCACGAATGGAGTAGCTTGCTTCCAACGGGTTATGGACGACATCATCTCAGATGAAAACCTCAAAGACACTTTTGTTTACGTGGACAATGTCACAGTGTGCGGTAGGGATCAGGGGGAACATGACATGAATCTGGACAGATTCTTGAGCATTGCTAGAAAATATAATCTGAATCTCAACTACGAGAAATGCGTATTCTCGGCAAGGTCAATTGACCTTCTCGGCTACACGATAGCCGACGGCACTATTAAGCCTGATCCTGAACGATTGCGCCCACTTCGTGAGCTACCCCACCTCAGGACCTGCAGACGATGCGCCGGGTGATCGGCATGTTTGCTTACTATGCGAGATGGATTTCGCAATACTCCGAGAAAATACATCCCCCAGTGCATTGCAAAAACTTTCCACCAGATGCTGCTGTTGTGACAGCTTTCCACAACCTCAAAGACGATATCAGTAATTCCGTGGTTTTATCGATCGATAGCTCGGTGCCCTTTGTGGTGGAGACCGACGCTTCAGATCACGCGATAGCTCCTACGCTTAATCAGTCTGGGAGACCCGTCGCGTTCTTCTCGAGAACTCTCTCTGGAAGCGAGCAGAGACACTCGGCAATAGAGAAGGAAGCGTACGCCATCGTCGAAGCGCTGCGTAAATGGAGACATTATTTACTGGGAAACCACTTCACGCTCGTTACGGACCAACGATCCGTGGCATTCATGTTTGATGGGAAAAATAGCGGGAAAATTAAGAATGAAAAAATTATGAGATGGCGGATAGACCTAGCCTGCTGCAGTTACGACATTGTTTACCGGCCCGGGAGGGAAAACCCTGCTGCAGACACCTTCTCGCGGGTCTACTGCTCGGCCGCTACCGGTCGGGCTTTGCAAGACCTCCATGTGTCTCTGTGCCACCCCGGGGTAACCAGAATGGCACATTTCGTACACAGACAGAACCTGCCCTATTCTATAGAAGATATTAAACAAATGAATGCTTCATGCCCCTTTTGTGCTGAACTAAAACCCAGATTCTATGGTTCGGCTTCTGGCAGATTGATCAAGGCCACTTCTCCCTTCGAGAGACTAAACATTGACTTCAAAGGGCCCCTGCCGACCGAGACAGACAACAGATACATATTCACTGTTGTTGATGAGTATTCAAGGTTCCCTTTCGCGTTTCCGTGCTCGGATATGACCTCGGGCACTGTCGTGAAATGTCTCTCTGACCTCTTCGCTATTTTTGGGAAACCTTCGTACATACATTCAGACAGGGGGCCGTGTTTCATGTCGGCCGGGCTAAAACAATTCCTATTAGAGCACGGCATCGCAACTAGTCGAACGACGGGTTACAACCCACAGGGTAATGGTCAGGTGGAACGATATAATGGAGTTATTTGGAAAGCCGTAACTCTGGCGTTGAAATCAAGAGGACTGGGCCCCGAGTGGTGGGAGGTTACCCTTCTCGACGCTCTGAATTCCATACGCTCTCTGCTCTGTACGTCCACCAATGCGACTCCTCACGAACGAATGTTTACTCACCAACGACGTTATGTTGACGGCCAATCGGTGCCCGACTGGCTAACCCATCCCGGAACAGTGTTCATGAAACGCCCGGTACGACAAAGCAAGTATGAACCCATGGTGGAAGAGGTCGAACTCATCAATACTAATCCAGAATACGCTCATGTCAGGCTCCCGGATGGCAGGGAGACCACTGTGTCGGTTCGTCATTTGGCTCCCTCAGGGACTCCCCCCGCCGGTACACCACCATCTGGCACACCTCCCTCTGACATTCCCTCCCCAGGTGTTTCCCCCCCAGGGACTCCACCCGAGAAGGGTGATGGCGGAGCTACCGCGTTCCACCCGGGGGCGATCGGGGAGTCATCTCCGGCTCGAGTCGAGGCTCACCAAAAGGATCGGAAGCCTCCCTCAAGTGAAACCGCCATCTACTCCCGGAGAGGCCGACGAATAATACCCCCTCGACGACTCAATCTGTAAAGGGGATTATCGGCATCCTCGATGCTCATGCCCCTATATGCTCGTTACATAATATATCGATGCTCATGACCATGCTCCTACAATTCACAATAACACTCACTGCTTGGCATGTATGCTTCTGTAGTTTAGATAGTTCGCATTGCTTGAAATGTATACTCCTGTAGCGCTGAAGTAATCATGGTGCGTTAGCTGGGCCTCTAGTTACATTTTAAAGACGGGGAGAATGTGGTGAATGGAAGGTCGTGACGTGTGACCACGTGATGTCCGGCTCGAGCACAGAAGAGATAAAGCTGAGGTTCGGCTCGGCCGCGGGGATTGTCCCAGGGGCATTGTCGTTTTATGTCGGCGGCTCACTTGGTGCTCATTGAATGGTGAGAACACTGATTGATATATAATACTGATTTATTTTGCGGTGATTAGTTGCACGTGTACACCTTACTGCTTATGTACTCCATACTGCGTTTGTATTCCCCGGTGTGCCCGTAGAAGCGGCTTCAATCAAATGGAATAAAGCCTAAACTCTGAAGGTTCTTCTCTCGTCCTCATTTCACATCTCTAATGTGGTTTTGAATATGTATCGTATTTACACGGTAATATGGAATTGGCAAAGCCTAGAAGCGAACGTAGAATTCTTCTTACATTCGCTTCTGACTTGACATAAAACTTGTTCACAACTGTATCCTTGCCAACGATACTGTGGTACGTGTCAGTGCCGCACACACTGATGATTTTGACGCAATTTCCGGTAACTTCAGCCTGGATTCGGGATCAGCGATCAAATAATGTAAATCACGATTATAAATATTTTTTGATGATGCAGGAGATATCTTTATTAAAATTAACTTTGGGAAAAAAAATAAGTGAATAAATAAATAAATAAAGGATCACTTCTGGTCAAGAATAAAATAAATTAAAAGTTCCGGAAAGAGTTTCAAAATGATTCCCGGTTATGTTAAATACTAAATAAACACTTCCTGTCATGAAAAAAATCACTTTCGGAAGTATAAAATTAACTTTGGGAAAAAAATAATTGCATAAATAAACACTTCTGGTCATGATCTCCCGGCATGCATCATTCCCCATGACAAAAACCAGAAACAAAAAAAAACCCAGAAGCAAAATGGTCATAGCCAACAAAACGGATTCACAATTGCCAGGGTATTGTGTTGTATTTGTTGTTTCCTATTCTCTCATGTGCACGCGCTAAGTAATATTTACAAGATAGAAATAAAACCCAATCGTGTTTATACACCGCACAGCGTTTAACAACAACCGGAATAGCTAACGACAAGGATTCCAAATAGCCAGGGGTATTGTGTTGTTGTTGTTATTGTTATTGTTATTGTTATTGTTATTGTTATTGTTATTGTTATTGTTATTGTTTCCTATTCTCTCACGTGCACGCGTTAGGTATGAAACTCACTGCGTTCGCTATTATTTGAGTTCTTTGTTCTCACTTTAACCTCCTGTGATCCCATCCCTGTTCCTCTCATTTTCATTTGCTGATGAAGAGATCGTGAGAGTAGAAAGAGGTGGACGTGTGACCTTACCGTGCATGTACCGTGGAGATGGAGTTATTACTGTGGTCAAATGGTTCACATCAGATTCTATCATCGTTGAATACCGTGGGGAACAATTGAAACCACATGATATTTCTCCACACTATTCAACAGATCCAAACGGAAAAGATAAAAATGATTTTTCCATCATCCTGAGTCCTGTTGAAATACGTCATGAAGGAAACTTCACCTGCTGGATCACCGTGAGGGGAAAGGTTGACGTAGTGAAAACAATCATACTGGAAGTTACAGGTAAGCAATCAGGTGTGAATAAACAAATTGTTGATGAACAAACGTTTTATAAACCTCAAAATAATTTATCGGTAAGTTATAAATTGTACTTTTCCCAATATCCAATCCACAGAACATACTTTGGGAGAAATGAATGTTCTTGTTTGGAAAAGATTGTATTTATATTGGAGATTACAGAGTTATTGTTTATCCGAAACCCACCATCTATACTACAAGGTGTGTGTGTGTGTGTGTGTGTGTGTGTGTGTGTGTGTGTGTGTGTGTGTGTGTGTGTGTGTGTGTGTGTGTGTGTGTGTGTGTGTGTGTGTGTGTGTGTGTGTGTGTACACATCTGAAAATCAGAGAACAAGACACAGCTCGCTCGGCTGGGCCAATCTCCACGAAATTTTGTAAATTTGCCGGGGATACCCACGGTCAGGTGAGGGGAACCCAGGGTCAGGTCTTGAGGATAACCCCCTTCCCCTCATCGAGGATAGATGATTTACAGGTTTCTCCCCGACATGGTGATTTATGGACCCTTGCTTGAGACAGGAGGGATTACTTGCCGAACGACCCATACACATTAAATTGGCTGACGACCCATGCACGTTAAATTGGCTGACGACCCATACACGTTAAATTGGCTGACGACCCATACACGTTAAATTGGCTGACGACCCATACACGTTAAATTGGCTGACGACCCATACACGTTAAATTGGCTGACGACCCATACACGTTAAATCGGCTGACGACCCATACACGTTAAATTGGCTGACGACCCATACACGTTAAATCGGTTGACGACCCATGCACGTTAAATTGGCTGACGACCCATGCACGTTAAATTGGCTGACGACCCATGCACGTTAAATTGGCTGACGACCCATACACGTTAAATTGGCTGACGACCCATGCACGTTAAATCGGTTGACGACCCATGCACGTTAAATTGGCTGATGACCCATACACGTTAAATCGGTGACGACCCATACACGTTAAATCGGTTGACGACCCATACACGTTAAATCGGCTGAGGACCCATACACGTTAAATCGGCTGAGGACCCATACACGTTAAATTGGCTGACGACCCATACACGTTAAATTGGCTGACGACCCATGCACGTTAAATTGGCTGACGACCCATGCACGTTAAATCGGTGACGACCCATACACGTTAAATCGGTTGACGACCCATACACGTTAAATCGGTTGACGACCCATACACGTTAAATCGGCTGAGGACCCATACACGTTAAATCGGCTGAGGACCCATACACGTTAAATTGGCTGACGACCCATGCACGTTAAATTGGCTGACGACCCATGCACGTTAAATTGGCTGACGACCCATGCACGTTAAATTGGCTGACGACCCATGCACGTTAAATCGGCTGACGACCCATGCACGTTAAATCGGCTGACGACCCATGCACGTTAAATCGGCTGACGACCCATGCACGTTAAATCGGCTGACGACCCATGCACGTTAAATCGGCTGACGACCCATGCACGTTAAATCGGCTGAAGACCCATGCACGTTAAATCGGCTGACGACCCATGCACGTTAAATCGGCTGACGACCCATGCACGTTAAATCGGCTGACGACCCATGCACGTTAAATCGGCTGACGACCCATGCACGTTAAATCGGCTGACGACCCATGCACGTTAAATCGGCTGACGACCCATGCACGTTAAATCGGCTGACGACCCATGCACGTTAAATTGGCTGACGACCCATGCACGTTAAATTGGCTGACGACCCATGCACGTTAAATCGGCTGAGGACCCATGCACGTTAAATCGGCTGACGACCCATGCACGTTAAATCGGCTGACGACCCATGCACGTTAAATCGGCTGACGACCCATGCACGTTAAATCGGCTGACGACCCATGCACGTTAAATCGGCTGACGACCCATGCACGTTAAATCGGCTGACGACCCATGCACGTTAAATCGGCTGACGACCCATGCACGTTAAATCGGCTGACGACCCATGCACGTTAAATCGGCTGACGACCCATGCACGTTAAATCGGCTGACGACCCATGCACGTTAAATCGGCTGACGACCCATGCACGTTAAATCGGCTGACGACCCATGCACGTTAAATCGGCTGACGACCCATGCACGTTAAATCGGCTGACGACCCATGCACGTTAAATTGGCTGACGACCCATGCACGTTAAATTGGCTGACGACCCATGCACGTTAAATTGGCTGACGACCCATGCACGTTAAATTGGCTGACGACCCATGCACGTTAAATTGGCTGACGACCCATGCACGTTAAATTGGCTGACGACCCATGCACGTTAAATTGGCTGACGACCCATGCACGTTAAATTGGCTGACGACCCATGCACGTTAAATTGGCTGACGACCCATGCACGTTAAATTGGCTGACGACCCATGCACGTTAAATTGGCTGAGGACCCATGCACGTTAAATTGGCTGACGACCCATGCACGTTAAATTGGCTGACGACCCATGCACGTCAAATCAGTTGACGACCCATGCACGTTAAATCGGCTGAGGACCCATGCACGTTAAATCGGCTGACGACCCATGCACGTTAAATTGGCTGACGACCCATGCACGTTAAATTGGCTGAGGACCCATGCACGTTAAATTGGCTGACGACCCATGCACGTTAAATTGGCTGACGACCCATGCACGTTAAATTGGCTGACGACCCATGCACGTTAAATTGGCTGACGACCCATGCACGTTAAATCGGCTGAGGACCCATGCACGTTAAATTGGCTGACGACCCATGCACGTTAAATTGGCTGACGACCCATGCACGTTAAATTGGCTGAGGACCCATGCACGTTAAATTGGCTGACGACCCATGCACGTTAAATTGGCTGACGACCCATGCACGTCAAATCGGTTGACGACCCATGCACGTTAAATCGGCTGAGGACCCATGCACGTTAAATTGGCTGACGACCCATGCACGTTAAATTGGCTGACGACCCATGCACGTTAAATTGGCTGACGACCCATGCACGTTAAATTGGCTGACGACCCATGCACGTTAAATTGGCTGACGACCCATGCACGTTAAATTGGCTGACGACCCATGCACGTTAAATTGGCTGACGACCCATGCACGTTAAATTGGCTGACGACCCATGCACGTTAAATTGGCTGACGACCCATGCACGTTAAATTGGCTGACGACCCATGCACGTTAAATTGGCTGACGACCCATGCACGTTAAATTGGCTGACGACCCATGCACGTTAAATTGGCTGACGACCCATGCACGTTAAATTGGCTGACGACCCATGCACGTTAAATTGGCTGACGACCCATGCACGTTAAATTGGCTGACGACCCATGCACGTTAAATTGGCTGACGACCCATGCACGTTAAATTGGCTGACGACCCATGCACGTTAAATTGGCTGACGACCCATGCACGTTAAATTGGCTGACGACCCATGCACGTTAAATTGGCTGACGACCCATGCACGTTAAATTGGCTGACGACCCATGCACGTTAAATTGGCTGACGACCCATGCACGTTAAATTGGCTGACGACCCATGCACGTTAAATTGGCTGACGACCCATGCACGTTAAATTGGCTGACGACCCATGCACGTTAAATTGGCTGACGACCCATGCACGTTAAATTGGCTGACGACCCATGCACGTTAAATTGGCTGACGACCCATGCACGTTAAATTGGCTGACGACCCATGCACGTTAAATTGGCTGACGACCCATGCACGTTAAATTGGCTGACGACCCATGCACGTCAAATCGGTTGACGACCCATGCACGTTAAATCGGCTGACGACCCATGCACGTTAAATCGGCTGACGACCCATGCACGTTAAATCGGCTGACGACCCATGCACGTTAAATCGGCTGACGACCCATGCACGTTAAATCGGCTGACGACCCATGCACGTTAAATCGGCTGACGACCCATGCACGTTAAATCGGCTGACGACCCATGCACGTGAAATTGGCTGACGACCCATGCACGTGAAATTGGCTGACGACCCATGCACGTTAAATCGGCTGACGACCCATGCACGTTAAATCGGCTGACGACCCATGCACGTTAAATCGGCTGACGACCCATGCACGTTAAATCGGCTGACGACCCATGCACGTTAAATCGGCTGACGACCCATGCACGTTAAATCGGCTGACGACCCATGCACGTTAAATCGGCTGACGACCCATGCACGTTAAATCGGCTGACGACCCATGCACGTTAAATTGGCTGACGACCCATGCACGTTAAATTGGCTGACGACCCATGCACGTTAAATTGGCTGACGACCCATGCACGTTAAATTGGCTGACGACCCATGCACGTTAAATTGGCTGGCGACCCATGCACGTTAAATTGGCTGACGACCCATGCACGTTAAATTGGCTGACGACCCATGCACGTTAAATTGGCTGACGACCCATGCACGTTAAATTGGCTGACGACCCATGCACGTTAAATTGGCTGACGACCCATGCACGTTAAATCGGCTGACGACCCATGCACGTTAAATCGGCTGACGACCCATGCACGTTAAATCGGCTGACGACCCATGCACGTTAAATCGGCTGACGACCCATGCACGTTAAATCGGCTGACGACCCATGCACGTTAAATCGGCTGACGACCCATGCACGTTAAATCGGCTGACGACCCATGCACGTTAAATCGGCTGACGACCCATGCACGTTAAATCGGCTGACGACCCATGCACGTTAAATTGGCTGACGACCCATGCACGTTAAATTGGCTGACGACCCATGCACGTTAAATTGGCTGACGACCCATGCACGTTAAATTGGCTGACGACCCATGCACGTTAAATTGGCTGACGACCCATGCACGTTAAATTGGCTGACGACCCATGCACGTTAAATTGGCTGACGACCCATGCACGTTAAATTGGCTGACGACCCATGCACGTTAAATCGGCTGACGACCCATGCACGTTAAATCGGCTGACGACCCATGCACGTTAAATCGGCTGACGACCCATGCACGTTAAATCGGCTGACGACCCATGCACGTTAAATCGGCTGACGACCCATGCACGTTAAATTGGCTGACGACCCATGCACGTTAAATTGGCTGACGACCCATGCACGTTAAATTGGCTGACGACCCATGCACGTTAAATTGGCTGACGACCCATGCACGTTAAATTGGCTGACGACCCATGCACGTTAAATTGGCTGACGACCCATGCACGTTAAATTGGCTGACGACCCATGCACGTTAAATTGGCTGACGACCCATGCACGTTAAATTGGCTGACGACCCATGCACGTTAAATTGGCTGACGACCCATGCACGTTAAATTGGCTGACGACCCATGCACGTTAAATTGGCTGACGACCCATGCACGTTAAATTGGCTGACGACCCATGCACGTTAAATTGGCTGACGACCCATGCACGTTAAATTGGCTGACGACCCATGCACGTTAAATTGGCTGACGACCCATGCACGTTAAATTGGCTGACGACCCATGCACGTTAAATTGGCTGACGACCCATGCACGTTAAATTGGCTGACGACCCATGCACGTTAAATTGGCTGACGACCCATGCACGTTAAATTGGCTGACGACCCATGCACGTTAAATTGGCTGACGACCCATGCACGTTAAATTGGCTGACGACCCATGCACGTTAAATTGGCTGACGACCCATGCACGTTAAATTGGCTGACGACCCATGCACGTTAAATCGGCTGACGACCCATGCACGTTAAATCGGCTGACGACCCATGCACGTTAAATTGGCTGAGGACCCATGCACGTCAAATCGGTTGACGACCCATACACGTCAAATCGGTTGACGACCCATGCACGTTAAATCGGCTGACGACCCATGCACGTTAAATTGGCTGACGACCCATGCACGTTAAATTGGCTGACGACCCATGCACGTTAAATTGGCTGACGACCCATGCACGTTAAATTGGCTGACGACCCATGCACGTTAAATTGGCTGACGACCCATGCACGTTAAATTGGCTGACGACCCATGCACGTTAAATTGGCTGACGACCCATGCACGTTAAATTGGCTGACGACCCATGCACGTTAAATTGGCTGACGACCCATGCACGTTAAATTGGCTGACGACCCATGCACGTTAAATTGGCTGACGACCCATGCACGTTAAATTGGCTGACGACCCATGCACGTTAAATCGGCTGACGACCCATGCACGTTAAATCGGCTGACGACCCATGCACGTTAAATCGGCTGACGACCCATGCACGTCAAATCGGTTGACGACCCATACACTTCAAATTGGTTGACGACCCATGCACGTTAAATCGGCTGAGGACCCATGCACGTCAAATCGGTTGACGACCCATGCACGTTAAATTGGCTGACGACCCATGCACGTTAAATTGGCTGACGACCCATGCACGTTAAATTGGCTGACGACCCATGCACGTGAAATTGGCTGACGACCCATGCACGTGAAATTGGCTGACGACCCATGCACGTGAAATTGGCTGACGACCCATGCACGTGAAATTGGCTGACGACCCATGCACGTGAAATTGGCTGACGACCCATGCACGTTAAATCGGTTGACGACCCATGCACGTTAAATTGGCTGACGACCCATGCACGTTAAATTGGCTGACGACCCATGCACGTTAAATTGGCTGACGACCCATGCACGTTAAATTGGCTGACGACCCATGCACGTTAAATTGGCTGACGACCCATGCACGTTAAATTGGCTGACGACCCATGCACGTTAAATTGGCTGACGACCCATGCACGTGAAATTGGCTGACGACCCATGCACGTGAAATTGGCTGACGACCCATGCACGTGAAATTGGCTGACGACCCATGCACGTTAAATCGGCTGACGACCCATGCACGTCAAATCGGCTGACGACCCATGCACGTCAAATCGGCTGCCGACCCATGCACGTTAAATCGGTTGACGACCCATGCACGTCAAATCGGCTGACGACCCATGCACGTTAAATCGGCTGACGACCCATGCACGTTAAATCGGCTGACGACCCATGCACGTTAAATCGGCTGACGACCCATGCACGTTAAATCGGCTGACGACCCATGCACGTTAAATTGGCTGACGACCCATGCACGTTAAATTGGCTGACGACCCATGCACGTTAAATTGGCTGACGACCCATGCACGTTAAATTGGCTGACGACCCATGCACGTTAAATTGGCTGACGACCCATGCACGTTAAATTGGCTGACGACCCATGCACGTTAAATTGGCTGACGACCCATGCACGTTAAATTGGCTGACGACCCATGCACGTTAAATTGGCTGACGACCCATGCACGTTAAATTGGCTGACGACCCATGCACGTTAAATTGGCTGACGACCCATGCACGTTAAATTGGCTGACGACCCATGCACGTTAAATTGGCTGACGACCCATGCACGTTAAATTGGCTGACGACCCATGCACGTTAAATTGGCTGACGACCCATGCACGTTAAATTGGCTGACGACCCATGCACGTTAAATTGGCTGACGACCCATGCACGCGTTAAATTGGCTGACGACCCATGCACGCAAATTGGCTGACGACCCATGCACGTTAAATTGACTGACGACCCATGCACGTTAAATTGGCTGACGACCCATGCACGTTAAATTGGCTGACGACCCATGCACGTTAAATTGGCTGACGACCCATGCACGTTAAATTGGCTGACGACCCATGCACGTTAAATTGGCTGACGACCCATGCACGTTAAATTGGCTGACGACCCATGCACGTTAAATTGGCTGACGACCCATGCACGTTAAATTGGCTGACGACCCATGCACGTTAAATTGGCTGACGACCCATGCACGTTAAATTGGCTGACGACCCATGCACGTTAAATTGGCTGACGACCCATGCACGTTAAATTGGCTGACGACCCATGCACGTTAAATTGGCTGACGACCCATGCACGTTAAATTGGCTGACGACCCATGCACGTTAAATTGGCTGACGACCCATGCACGTTAAATTGGCTGACGACCCATGCACGTTAAATTGGCTGACGACCCATGCACGTTAAATTGGCTGACGACCCATGCACGTTAAATTGGCTGACGACCCATGCACGTTAAATTGGCTGACGACCCATGCACGTTAAATTGGCTGACGACCCATGCACGTTAAATTGGCTGACGACCCATGCACGTTAAATTGGCTGACGACCCATGCACGTTAAATTGGCTGACGACCCATGCACGTTAAATTGGCTGACGACCCATGCACGTTAAATTGGCTGACGACCCATGCACGTTAAATTGGCTGACGACCCATGCACGTTAAATTGGCTGACGACCCATGCACGTTAAATTGGCTGACGACCCATGCACGTTAAATTGGCTGACGACCCATGCACGTTAAATTGGCTGACGACCCATGCACGTTAAATTGGCTGACGACCCATGCACGTTAAATTGGCTGACGACCCATGCACGTTAAATTGGCTGACGACCCATGCACGTTAAATTGGCTGACGACCCATGCACGTTAAATTGGCTGACGACCCATGCACGTTAAATTGGCTGACGACCCATGCACGTTAAATTGGCTGACGAACCATGCACGTTAAATTGGCTGACGAACCATGCACGTCAAATCGGCTGACGACCCATACACGTTAAATTGGCTGACGACCCATGCACGTTAAATTGGCTGACGACCCATGCACGTTAAATTGGCTGACGACCCATGCACGTTAAATTGGCTGACGACCCATGCACGTTAAATTGGCTGACGACCCATGCACGTTAAATTGGCTGACGACCCATGCACGTTAAATTGGCTGACGACCCATGCACGTTAAATTGGCTGACGACCCATGCACGTTAAATTGGCTGACGACCCATGCACGTTAAATTGGCTGACGACCCATGCACGTTAAATTGGCTGACGACCCATGCACGTTAAATTGGCTGACGAACCATGCACGCGTTAAATTGGCTGACGACCCATGCACGTTAAATTGGCTGACGACCCATGCACGTTAAATTGGCTGACGACCCATGCACGTTAAATTGGCTGACGACCCATGCACGTTAAATTGGCTGACGACCCATGCACGTTAAATTGGCTGACGACCCATGCACGTTAAATTGGCTGACGACCCATGCACGTTAAATTGGCTGACGACCCATGCACGTTAAATTGGCTGACGACCCATGCACGTTAAATTGGCTGACGACCCATGCACGTTAAATTGGCTGACGACCCATGCACGTTAAATTGGCTGACGACCCATGCACGTTAAATTGGCTGACGACCCATGCACGTTAAATTGGCTGACGACCCATGCACGTTAAATTGGCTGACGACCCATGCACGTTAAATTGGCTGACGACCCATGCACGTTAAATTGGCTGACGACCCATGCACGTTAAATTGGCTGACGACCCATGCACGTTAAATTGGCTGACGACCCATGCACGTTAAATTGGCTGACGACCCATGCACGTTAAATTGGCTGACGACCCATGCACGTTAAATTGGCTGACGACCCATGCACGTTAAATTGGCTGACGACCCATGCACGTTAAATTGGCTGGCTGACGACCCATGCACGTTAAATTGGCTGACGACCCATGCACGTTAAATTGGCTGACGACCCATGCACGTTAAATTGGCTGGACGACCCATGCACGTTAAATTGGCTGACGACCCATGCACGTTAAATTGGCTGACGACCCATGCACGTTAAATTGGCTGACGACCCATGCACGTTAAATTGGCTGACGACCCATGCACGTTAAATTGGCTGACGACCCATGCACGTTAAATTGGCTGACGACCCATGCACGTTAAATTGGCTGACGACCCATGCACGTTAAATTGGCTGACGACCCATGCACGTTAAATTGGCTGACGACCCATGCACGTTAAATTGGCTGACGACCCATGCACGTTAAATTGGCTGACGACCCATGCACGTTAAATTGGCTGACGACCCATGCACGTTAAATTGGCTGACGACCCATGCACGTTAAATTGGCTGACGACCCATGCACGTTAAATTGGCTGACGACCCATGCACGTTAAATTGGCTGACGACCCATGCACGTTAAATTGGCTGACGACCCATGCACGTTAAATTGGCTGACGACCCATGCACGTTAAATTGGCTGACGACCCATGCACGTTAAATCGGCTGAGGACCCATGCACGTTAAATCGGCTGACGACCCATGCACGTTAAATCGGCTGACGACCCATGCACGTTAAATCGGCTGACGACCCATGCCCGTTAAATCGGCTGATGACCCATGCACGTTAAATTGGCTGATGACCCATGCACGTTAAATTGGCTGACGACCCATGCCCGTTAAATTGGCAATTCGGCAAATTGGCAAATTTGGCAAATTAACTTGGCAAATTAACCCTAACAGCAATTCGACCATTGGCAATGTTGTACAGATGTGGTGAGTGATTCTCAAGAGGATGAAACACATTCGACAATTCAAGTAAAATCCGGCGCCTATCATCTGCATCAAGTTCTCTCCTCTTCTTCCCCTCCTCCTTGTGACGTGGTCCGATTCTTGTGTCCTTTTCTCTCACTTGGTCTTCATTGTCCTTGTTTGAGGAGTCAGGGTAGATTTGCTCCATTGTATCTGAGATGTAGGCAGTGACAGGAAAGGAATCAATCCACTCTGCTACCATCTCTGGAGAAAGAGTAATACCCTTGAGGCCACCCTTGCCAATTCTAAAAGCAGTTTGTTCACTGAACTGATCAGAGCTCACACCATTCCAAATGCCTTCCTGGTGACGACACACAAAAGCACCTGATATGAGCTCTGACTTGGCATCTGGTGGCAGCAGATAGCGCATCTCCAGAAGGTGATGGGTGATGTAACGGGCATAGTGATGGTGACCAGCAACAAAGAAGTAGGGAAGCATGCGTTCAAGTGTTAGCTGTTGCAGCAGGAAGTCTGCCTCCCTCTCACAACGCAGAAGTTGATGAACAAGCAGAGTAGGCTTGATTAAGTTATCAACCCAGTGTTTCCCAGTTGGGTGCTGTCTGCATGTCTTAAGGTAGCTGCACAACTCCTGGAATGTCTTGGGGCAGTGGTGAGGAAGGAAATGAGAAGGGCAGTCGAAACCATCCAGAAGGCTCTCATTGATCGAACCCAGGACTTGCCACTCATGATTCCTGCCAGCCCCCCGAATGCTGAACTGATGAGAGTCTCAACACCAGACCCACGCATGAGTTTGCCAATGCAACCACAGAAGGACTGCACAGTGTGCATTATCCCAGGCCTCAGAATAACATTTTAACGCGATCAACGTCATGCCACTTGATTTGGCAAGCCACCATGTCGAGCTGGTGATCCACAGAGATGTGGACATAAGTCATTCCCATATCAGTCAATGACTTCTGAACATACTCCAGTGAAGTCACTACAGTGTCTGGATGAGAAGCTTTGGCATCAATAAGGGGTCCGAACATGGAGGTACTTGCTGGCTTTTTTTCTGCATGACTGGTGAATGCTTCTTGGTTGTTGAACCCACCCCATTCCATGGCGTTCACCTGTGTGCTGACTGTGTTTTGCCACTTCATGTCATTTTCCTGTGCAGCAGCTAAACTAGCTTGCCGGGCACACACTTCTTGGTAGGAGAATCCAGAGGTTGCATCCACAGCCGGGGGGTTCACTTTGGATGGCCCAGTGTAGTGCTGCAGAGGAAGGCTCCCTGATGAGCTGCTGCTTGTCCTCGACTGGGCAGCTTTCTTACACAGTCGTGGGATAATAAGGTCGCTCTTCCCTGGGTGAGCATGCCCATACTCAAGAATGCCTGCAGGCTTGGGTTGCTGAAATTCATGTGAGAGGATGAGTAGTGCGCTGACCATAAGGCGTGAACACTTGCAGATCAAGATTATCAAACCAGGGAAAAATCACGCCAACAGTTCTACTCAAACCCATGAATTGGTGGAGAAGCTGTGCATTGTCACCGAGAAAATGAGCAGCGGATTTCCTGAATCTCAGGACCTCATCATATGACGTTATGAACCCATGTTCATGAAGGAGCTTTAGAAGATCAGAACTGCCATGGCGGTGCAGTAGTTTGACAGCCAGTCCTAATGTTGTCTGATTTCTGGTACCTGTAACATGACTTTGAATTGGCTGGCTCAGGCTTAGAGATTTCTTGGTCATTTCACCTCCAGACACTAAGTGAAATCAACCTCAGTAAAGTTGGGCTTGTTGCCTTGATTGTCTTGGCTTGTGTAAATTCTGAGAGGTCATAATTGGCACTGTTGTACTTGACTGAGCGTGCCTCCTTCTTGATCTGCCTTACCACAGAATCAATACTTCTCTCATCTGCATCATCCACTTTAACCATTTTCAGATGGTTAGCAATGGACTCATGGAAACCAACAATGGTAGCACATCCATCTACCCGAACTAACATAACGTCCTTACTCATGCAGTCTGTTAGTTTGCTAAACAGATCACGTCGAGTGAGTTTGCCACCAAGATCACAGTACAGGAAATGCAGTTCAACGCTATTCCACATCTTTGACCTGTCACAATTCATGCGCTCTATGACGTTCTTTAGGGCACTTTCTTCTGCAACACCAGTTGGCAAATCAGCATATTTAGGGACTGTCATGAAACTGTAATAACAGCGTACATGGTATTTGCACTCAGCCGCAGGGAGATCAACCAAATATCCAATATGTAACTTGACCGTTCTGGCTCCTTCATCAGTACGTTGCTCAGCAGCATTAATGATGGCATCTTTCATAGTTGGGATGGGATTACCTTCCTTGTCCAAACTTTCTTTAGTCAAGCACTGACGAGCACGATCCCATCTTTCTGGATGTTTGTCATCAACTGGTAAACATTCTTTGCCACAAAAAATGCAGTCACGTTTGTAAACAAACGCACCACTGCCTGTTGCCTGTATGCGAGATCTTGTTGTCACTGTAACACAATAATCTTCAGATTTTCTTTTTGTGATTTATGAAGTCTCTCAATTTTTTTTGTTTTGATGTGTAAGTACAGTAGCATCCTTTGTGACATTCTATGTGAACAGCATCACCACCACCATTAACAATGTCCTGCAGTTTTGCACGTTGCTCTTCATCTCCACGGGCTTTGGCACAGGAGATCAATGTCTTGATCCCTTGATCAGCGAATTTCTTCAATTCCCCTCCACCATGACACACGGGAAGAATGCACCTTGAATCAGCCATATCTGTAAAAACAAAACAATGATTTAGTAACTCGCATTAATGTCATATGTGAGCGTCCACTTGTCAGAATAGTGACCTTGTTGTCATTCAAAATGTATCTCACACGGCAAACAATTGCCAGGAACTCGAACATTGACCTCAAATTTACTTCTAATCACAAAAATAAGGTTAAATATCAATTCCTCGTGCCAAAATTATATGGAAAGATGTCTCATGTGTAATTTTAAGTTCATTACCTAAAAAGTTATATTTTCAGCCCGGTCGATGACGGCCATCTTGTATTTGCGCAAAAATAACAGATTTCCCCATGGTTGTCATCCGGGCAACCAAGCTTAATTTTGTCCATGCATGCCTGTGAACAAGAAACCACCGTAAAACCAGACACTTTTGAGGACAACAAGGTTACTTCTCTGGCAAATGGACTAGAGGCTCCACAGCACGAACCAGCAAACTGATTTCGATGAAACTTTGCCAACAGGTGCCATATGGTCTGGGAATGTGCGCGTTTGAATTTCGTTGCCTAGCAACCACCGGTTGCTGTGCAGAGGCCGAAAAACTGCGTACAGTATTTTCAATACTTGTCCTTCAGTTTTGAATGTAGAGAAACGAGACTTCGGAATTAAACACCTCGAGATATTTAGAAAATTTTACTTGAGCCGATTTTTGATTGAGGTTTTATTTTTCAAATGGTAGTCCTTCAAAAATCGGGTGTCTGTTTATCGTCATTTTTTTATGAGGGGCTTAGGAAAGTGGGCGGAGCTTAGGGAAAGTGGACGTGGTTGATGAAAAGTGGGAGTGGCTTATGAAAAATATTGTGTGGCTCAGGAGGTGTGGTCAAACAAGAGCATTGAGAGAAGTTTATCACATTTTCCGTGTGTGTGTGTGTGTGTGTGTGTGTGTGTGTGTGTGTGTGTGTGTGTGTGTGTGTGTGTGTGTGTGTGTGTGTGTGTGTGTGTGTGTGTGTGTGTGTGTGCCTGCAACACGAGGCTCCACAGCACAAACCAGCAAACCAATTGTTTTTCAAATGGTAGGCTTCAAAAATAGTGTGTCTATTTACCGTCATGTTTTACGAGGAGTGCCAGTTGGCAAAATACTCAATAGGAAAAATCTTGCCAGGCAGAGGAACAATTGTATGTGAACCAATACGTCTTGGCAATGAATCTTCGTCGGTGGATCGGTCAGAATGAAAAGCATCGTATCCAGTGCTTCGATCCTAGCGAATCCCTTGTCGCCGACCTGCTTGGATGTATGTTTGTTAAGTTGTTTGTTTGTTTGTTTATATGTTTGTTTGCGTGTTTGTTTGTAATGGACAGCTCTGGAGGCCAAAGGAGTCAACCGATTTTGATGAAACTTGACAGGTAGGTTCATACCAGGATCTCGTTCTACGCTTTTGAGCACCGTTGCTCTGGACACCACCATTGCCAAGCAACGGGACTTTGTAATTTTGGAAAAATCATAAAAAAATATTTTTTCGAAAATCAAAAATCGGCTTCCAGGCTTTTATGCGCACTATAATCAACCTCTTTGTCAAAAGTTTCACCCGATCCGTCAAAAACTGTGACTAGAATGCAATTATGTAGCGACCACCCATGTCGCCTACCGGCTTGTATGTTTGTTTGTATGTAATGGACAGCTCTGGAGGCCAGAGGAGCAACCGATTTTGATGAAACTTGACAGGTAGGTTCATACCACGATCTAGTTCTATGCTTTTGAGCACCGTTGCTATGGATACCACCGTTGCCTAGCAACGGGACTTTGAAATATTTGAAAAATCCTAAAAAATATTGTTACGAATTTGGAATTCGATTGCACACGACATACAGGTTCCTTTAGTCAGCTATGTCGATAAGTATTTTTTCAATATATTTTCAATATATTTATAATATGACAATATATTTTTTCGAAAACCAAAAATTGGCTTCCAGGCTTTTATGCGCACGAAATCATCCCCTTTGTCAAAAATTTTCAGCCTTATCCGTCAAAAACTGTATGACAAGTATGCAATAATGTAGCGACCACCCATGTCGCCTACCAGCTTGTTGGGTGGTTGCTGGAGTACCCTTATTTTCATTTTTTCCATCTGTCTGTATGTTTGTTTGTTTGTTTGTTTGTATGTCTGTATGTAATGGACAGCTCTGGAGGCCAGAGGAGCAACCGATTTTGATGAAACTTGACAGGTAGGTTCATACCACGATCTAGTTCTATGCTTTTGAGCACCGTTGCTATGGACACCACCGTTGCCTAGCGACGGGACTTTGAAATATTTGAAAAATCCTACAAAAATTATTTTTTTGAAAATCAAAAATCGGCTTGGAGGCTTTTATGCGGACTATAATCAACCTCTTTGTCAAAAACTTTCAGCCCGATCCGTCCAAAACTGTATGACTCGTATGCAATTATGTCGCGACCACCCATGTCGCCTACCGGCTTGTATGTATATACTCGCGATACCCGTGCACATGCACGGGATAGCAGTACAACATAGCTGGTAGCAGACAACAGACCATACACGGGGAATGACAAAAATATGCATTGTGCAAAATGCAAGTGGCACTATGGAACGCCAAGACTTCCCAAACATTGTCGGCATGTCCGCGAAGTTCCACAGCAATTTCATAGGGATCGTGTGACGGTGAGCCGAGGTTTTAGTATGCAATCTTGGTATTATAATCGAGATATATGTATATGTATATATATATATATATATATATATATATATATATATATATATATATATATATATATATATATATATATATATATATATACATATGTGTGTGTATGTATATATGTGTATGTTTATATGTATGTTTGTGTATGTTTTTATATATATATATATATATATATATATATATATATATATATATATATATATATATATATGTAGGGTAAGAATACTGATTCTGGCTCACTTTTCCCCATGTAAATGAATGGGGGATTTTCAGCGATTCATATTTTTTTTCCCTAAAAATAAATCCCCTTTTTATCCCAAGGTATATTTATTTGTCTCCCCTTTTAACTTGGAGGTTGAACCTCATTGAATTGAACACCTGGGGGTTGAACAGCTCACTCATTGAACCTATAAAGATTTGTTCATTCTCAAATTCCTTCAATAGTTTAATTTTCTTTGCACAATAATCCCCATCTAAAATATTGACAAACAAAACATTTGAATCTTTATATTTTTGAAGATACCCCTTTTGTGCCATTACGAAATGATAAACTTCTCTTAATGCTCTCATCTGGCCACCTCCTGAGCCACATATCATTTTGAGATTATAGTAAATTGTTTTTTCATTGTTCAATTGATAACCATCAAAGTTTTCAGTCCATTCAAGGATATTCATTTTTTTCTTTACATCCTCTAACTTACTAGTTTTTAAATTAATTCGCTTATTTGTTTTATTTACCTTTGTTTTAGTTATTTTTTCAATAAGACTTATTTGATATTTTTCACATTCATTATGTTTTCCATTTATATACCAAGACTGAGATTTTCTCCACTCTTTAGTTTGATTAATACTTGGTTTAACCATTTATATATTGTGAAAAACCACAAGTGTAGCCCTTAAAAACCCTAACCCATCTTCCCATCGTTAAAACATAATCTATTTTATACACTCTATCATACAATATCCATATGGAACACAATCTATTCCATTATCTAAAATAAATCTCTTATCATCAAAGGCTCCTAATGCCTTTTTATTTACTTCTTCACTATATATGTTATGTTTATAACTTCTTATTGTATTCATTTTCCTATATTCTTCTTTCTTATTCATCAAACAATTGTAATAATTTCTAAAAGTTATTGATTTCTTTATTACATATTTCTTTATTCCCTTTAACCTCTTATCAATCTGTTCACCATACTTATAAGCATATGCCTTTGCTCTCAATCCAATAAACTCACTCATTACTTTTCCACCCAACTCATCCTTAAACTTACCAATAACCTTTTCATTCTTTTTGGAAAATAACTCACTCTTCTTGCTGAAATTACTTGTATCATATACTCCAATATTTTTCTTCATATCTTCATAAACATCATCAGTTTTTATATCTAGGATAAAACTATCAGTGTCCATATACAACAATGAAACATTTTCGCCATACTCTTTCTTTAAGTCATTATACAAATAATCATACATCAATATCTTTGATAAATCAAGAACTGCTGTTCCAATATAAATTGGTTTATCCATTACAATACTTTCCTTTTTCATATGAATTGCAGAAAAGTTCTCTGAAAAAACCTCTTCTCTCTCAAAACTTGGTTTATTTATCAATCTCGAAGCTTCTTTCCAAGATGTTGCGAATCTAATGTTTTGCCTGTTTCTAACATTTTCCATAGTCTTTCCAAATACAGCATTATTCATTAATTTATAAAAGTCCCCTTCAAATTTTACTTTTGTATTTGCTCTCATATCTGTATTAAATTGAATATACTTTTTCACCCAAGGACTTTGTTTAAATTTTAAAACTCTATGAATTTTAGCTACTCTCAATCCTTCTCTCAAAAACTGTTTTAAGCTTCTCTGATGTAAAACATATCCCTCTTTATCATAGAATGTTGTTAATAACTTTTCTGTTGATTTGCCTTTAATATTAAAACTTTTATGATAATCACTTAACCATTCTTTCTTTGGAGTTTCTTTCTCACATGCAAAAGGAAGATCTTTATGCTTATTATGAAGATCACTCGGGTACCTCAAATCAACTTCAAAATAATAACCTTCTTCTTCGTCATTCAATTCCTCTTGAGAAGAAATAACAATATTCATCAAAGCCTTTTCATAATCCTTTTCTTCCACCCACTCTAATTTACCATAAGGCAGAGATTGAGACATTGCCCATCCATACAAATTATTAGCATCAAAATACATCAAATAATTACTATCTTTTTCACTATCATAATTTGGAAGATATTTATTATTTGCTTTAGCATATCTTTTTGAACATACTTGTGATATTCCACCTCTCTTGGACTTCTCAATCATCAAAAGCATATCCACATCACTGATTAAATCTATATCTTGTTTTGTCATTTTCAACATTGCACTCCAAGCTAAACCAGGAGCTGTGAAATAGTGGGCAGGATCTAATCCATAACAATTTTTATTATGACAGAGTGATCTAAAAGCTTCAAACACATCAGCTAACAATAAAACATCTGTTTTTAGATATAAATCGTGATATTCTCCAAGGTTCTTTATCTTAAATATTTTCCATATTTCTTGTGCGTGTTTATATTCCTTATCACTTATCTCTTCTTCATAAAGGTTATTATAGAAACTTTCTTTTGAAGGAAGTTGTGTTTCTTTAAATCTCATAAATGAATGCATATAATCATAAGGATAAATTCCCTTACTTGTAAGAATTTTCTCTTTACTTTGAATTTCATTCCTTGTTTGAATTTCCTCTCTCGTAAGAATTCCTTCTTTAATCAGAATTTCATCTTTAATCTGAATTTCCTCTTTAGTTCGAATTTTCTTTATAATTAGAATTTCATCTTCAGTTAGAATTTCTTCATTAATTAGAGTTTCCTCTTTACATTTGAATTCTCTCTTTAATCTGAATTTCCTCTTGAGTGAGAATTTCCTCTTTTGGAAAGAATGAATTAAGATTTGGAAAAGAGTCCGTGGAGCTTAGATTTGATGCGAGGTAGGCTAGTGGTGTTCCCATAAACTTGTAAGAATCTAAAAACCTAATACGAGTTAAGGTTTTGTGAATATCATTTTTGAAAATGAAATATACTTTTGACTTGTGTTTGTTATAGCAGAAATATTCCCTGGTGTTTTTGAAAGTTCATTTATAAATAGATGTGTATCATAGTTGGCGCTGTTGTGAAGAAAGACTGGAATAAAAGAAGGTAATTTATAATTAATATTACAACAGGAATGAGCGGGACCTCTATATTTACCAGTAAGATGACAATGGTCTCTAACTTTAGACTCCTTAATTTCCCCCTCACAAATATGGCAGATATTGTTCATTCTAAATTCTAATTTTTCTTCTTTGGTTAATTTCATCGGTTCATTTGTTTCTTTCATTAATTTAGTGAGTCTTATACAATCCTTTTCTAATCGTTTTACAAACTCTTGTGAAGCATTTTTTCCACGATAATGTTCAAGTTTGTTATACTTTTCTCCAACAGATGATTTGATATAATAACAGAAACCACAAGGAATATGTTTTTGATATTTATTTGTATATGGTTCTTTTGGATTAGGAGAAGCAGTATTTATCTTTTTAAGGATACATTCAAAATCAGCGTATATCACAAATGGGTGCATGATAGATTTATTATAATCTTCAAAATAAATCTTTTCACCAGGTTTAGGCATTGTAATTACAGCTGATTTATGATTACTACAATATTTTGAATGTTGTTCTAATCGTTCTTTTGTATGAAATGAATTAAGACATCGCTTACAAGGATATATTTTGTTTGCTGTTCTGAATACCTGAGAAGAGATTAATCTTGATAAATTATTGATGTATGTGTAATGTGAATTCTTTCCAACACTAAAATATAAAAGGTCAATGTGTGTTTCTTCATTTTTATAGTTGTTTGAAATTTTTAATATTTGAACTTTGTTTGTATCCGTTAATCCATATACATTAATAGAAAGATTATTCTTTTTCTCAAATTTAGGAATATCTGTTAATGGCATTGGGAATTTAAAATCTTTAATGTCCAAGGTATTCTCATATTTCATATATTGTTTTACTCTTTCTGAATTACATTTTGGTGGATGTAAGTGAGCAAGAACAGACCAGAGAAAACATTTATTATCATTGTTCTTAATATTAACAACTGCCTTCTTTAGTTTTATTTCTTTTGGTAATTCAATATAAGAAGAAGCTTTAAGAGGGTTTGATTTTAGAATGTGTATATCTAAAAAGATGATTTTTTTAATATTGAATCCACTTCCTACCACTGCATTATCAACATCCTCCTCTTGTCTTGATAGTTCTTCATAAACCCCACTATTCAAAAAATCTTGAAATGATGTTATAAAATGAAGATCTGTTCTCATATAAGGAGTTTGTTCTTCATCTTGTCTTTTCATATTCATTTTCACTCCCATATAAAACTTTAAAGTTTTCATTTCTTTTAATGTCTTTTTAATAAATTTTTCAACATCGGGTTTCACTATTTCAATTGATTCAGCTATTGATGATGGACCGGGTTCTCCAAATTGAAAAATCCTTATTTTTATATGCCCTTTAAATGCCTCATCAGTGTTTTTAATATAATAGTCTCCCTTTACTTTAAACTCATTTTTCTTGTGTTTTTGTGATTGAAGATGTTGATTATAACTACTCTTCAAAACATCCTTTGAACAGATATCACAATGTTTTCTTTCCAACTCAAGAGGAGATATTTGATGAAATAGATTAAATGTGTGTTTGTTGGTTCGGAGGTGTTTTCTATAATGTTTATATTCGTGATTACAAACATCGCAGTACGTTGTATTCACCATATTTATAGAATAAAACTTTGCTTAAACTAAAATTTTCTTGATGAAAATTTCGTTTAATTTATAGGTGAATCTGTGCTTAAAAACATTTTATCCTCCAACTTTTTCACTTAATAAATACAATGTTTCAAGACACAAAAGACAAGTTTCAATCAATCTCTTCATCTGTTAAAGATACTGAGAAATATGTCAAGGATGTAAAATTGAACAAAGATAAATATAACAACTATTGGATAAAAACTATTATGGTAAATAATATGAGTTCTTCAATTTCCTTCAGTGGAAGGGCTTTTAGTATACCTGGTAGAACATCAATTAAAGTATCTCTAACAAAAGTTTCTCCTCTCCTTCTAGTAATATATTCAAAACTAGAAAAAGCAATGAAACAAGAAAAAGTATCAAAGAACAAAAACCTTATGGATGAAGCTTTAGAAAGAAAAGATAAGACCATCTGTAATATGCAAGGAGAAATTTGTATTTTTTTCAACAACCCTAAAGATGTAAATCTTGATGAAATAAAGGATGTTAATATATCAGGTGAAATGACATTTCGTTCAATAGTAGTTAACGATAATTTTAAAATTACCTTTTATATAAAAAATGTTGTCGTTGAATCTGATAATGAAAAAAAGTATATCGATATCAATGGTAATATACAACTGAAAGTATAGATGAATTTCAGTTTAAGTAAAGTTTTACTTTATAAATATGCTAGACTTTCCTGATTCTCCATATGACAAATTTGAGAATTGTCCTGCGTGTGAAAGACGGGGATTAAACACAGAGTCAAAAGCCTATAAACAATGTATATTCTGTGATTATCTTCTAATTAATGATAATAAAAAATATAAAAAGGAAAATAATTCTTTTAGATTTACACCAAAAATGAATTACTTTACAAGATTGATTAGAGAAATGAATGTAAAGTATGAGGATGATAACACACCTTTCCTTACAAGGGAAGAAACTGAACGTATAAGAGAAATGTTCAAAGGATTGTTGTTGTATATTATTCATGGATGTAATTTTCAGGGAAATATCAACACAAGATATTGTATAAATAAAATAATGGATTATCTTGAAATTAAACCTGAACTTAGGATAAAATATAGAGTTTCTAAAAAAGCCAATAATAAATTAAATAACCTGTTTTTCAAATATATAAATGAATGATTTTTTACCTATTTGGGAAAATAAGATAAAATTTAACAACCATAAAAATCTCCCAAATTCATTAAGATGTCTCATAGTTGGTTCAAGTGGATGTGGAAAAACCTGCTTACTTTTAAAAATGCTCCTCACTCTCAACTTTTTAGATTATGATAATTTAATAATTTTCACAAAGTCGAGTTTTCAACCAGAGTATCAACTACTCTCACAAGGTTTTAATGCTGGTCTTCAAAAAGAAGATATAATAGGTTTATTTAAACGTCAAAAAAACCTAAATGATTATAACATTGAAGATATAATTCAATTATTTTGTGATACACAGAGATGTAAAAAGAAATCAAATCTTATAACTTGTATTCTTAGTGATAATACGGATGATATACCGTCTCCCCAAGATTTGGATAAATCAAAAAAGAACCTCGTTATCTTTGATGATTGTGTTAATGAGAGAAACCAAACGGTAATGGACAGCTACTGCACAAGAGGGAGACATTCTTCTTGTAATTGTATTTATCTTAGTCAATCGTACTTTCAACTTCCTCGTCGTTCCATCAGAAACAATGCTAATACTTTTATTTTATTCAAGTTAAATTCAATAGATATCAATAATTTTTGGAGAGATAATTGTTCTACATTATGTAGTAAAAAGAAATTTGAGGATTATATGAAGCACACGACTGAAAAATATAAATATATTGTTGTGAAACAAGATGAGATATTAAGGGATATATTTTTTGTTTTATAAACAATTACATATATAAATGACAACTATTATTATAAATCTTGTGGGTAAATCTGCTTCTGGAAAAAACTTTCATAAATCAAGGTTCTTGTGTAGTACAAATGAGAATATTGTAAATTTACTTAAAAACACCCCGTGATACGCATTGTATCAACAACAACTAGAGCAATAAGACCTGGAGAAGTAAAAGGTGAAGATTATCACTATATTTCAGTGGAGGAACATATGCGATTGAGGAATGAAGGACAAATATTTGAGGAGGTTTCTCTTGGTACAACAAAATATTCACATTGTAAGAGTGAGTTAAAGAAACTAAAATCTGGTGGTGTTGGGATATTAGAAACTAATCCAGAAGGAACGAGACAAATTATTAAATATCTGAGCGGAGTGAAGATTTTATCATTCGGTTTTGATGTTGATGAAGAAACTCAACACAAACGTATGAAAAGCAGAGATGCAAGGATTAGTGAAGAAGAAATTACAACTCGCATTAATGTTAATAAAGAATTTGATGAAATATTTAAAGAAAAGGATTTATTTGAACACATCTACTTGAATGATGAAGAAAAGGAAAATTTCCCTGTTGATCTTTACAATTCATTAAATGATATTTTACAATAAATAAATGGATACAAAAGAAAGAGCAAGAAGATTTAAGGAACATCAAGAGTTGGTTTCAAAAGTTGTAAAACAACAGGAAGACATAAAGAAGAAACGCAGACAGAAACTAACGGGCGAAGAAGCATTTGAAAAAAACAAGAGAAATTTTTTAAACCACTTTTAAAAACTTCCCAAGAAAAAATGAAAGATGTTTCCACAGTTCCCACAGTAGAATATACTCCTAGAAAGCTTCAAATGTTAAAAGATTTCAGTCAAATGACGGAGGAAGAATTTAGAGCATTTAGGAGAATTAGAATATGATGATGAAGGTTTATTTCAACAACTGGAAGAGATTAATCAACCCCCTGATTATATTGTGAATGCTGTTCAAAACAATGAATATTCAGCGGATTCAAAAACCAAAGCAGGACTCATTCCAACAGAACAACCAGCAATATTTCATCTTGTTCAAGAAAAGGTATTGATATTTAACGATGAATTAAGGTTCTTAAGTTCTGCTCAACCCCCTGTTAAACTAACTCCGAGATTAATGTTTCTTCTCACAAAAGATGGAAGACAAGGTTCAACTGTGAGGGATGAATCAAAGTATATTGATAAACCATTGGATATGGAAAATAATGATGATAGAGTATATATTGATTTGCTGAGCACTCTAAATTATAAGGTTATTCTTTCTGGTAAAAGTAGGAAGAATGAGAAGGAGAAACACATTATTCAGGCTTTAAGTATCCTTGGTTCAAGTATTAGTTTTCTTCCAAATGACCCATCGCAATTAGTTAATAGACTGTTATTGTTGTTCGGCAGTAAGAAGGCTGGAAATAATTGTTTTAATGAAGCATCAGCCATTTTAGACCAGTTGATGAACATGAAAATAATTAATAAATCTCAATATAAAGACATTTTATCTCATATTAAATAAGATGAGAAGCACAATCCTGAGTTTTAATTTCACAACAAGCGACCACACATCTTCATTCCCATACCCACTACAACTTGACACAACAAAAGAATATGAGGCATCTTTATTGTCCATGGAGACTTATAATACCTTATTTAATATAACCGAGAAAAATGACAAGTTTAGTTATAATCCGGGAAGTGGATACAAAACGATAACAGTCTCACCGGAGCATACGAGATTTCTCAAATATCTTCCGAAATTGCTCGTCTTATGAAAGAACAGGGTGATGAACCAAAAAATATTGTTATAAACATTCAAAAACATACTTCAAAATCAACGATTAAAGTTAAAAATAACTACAAGGTTGATTTCACAATTGATAATTGATTTAGAGAGTTATTAGGTTTCTCCTCAAAAAGATTGAAACTAATGGGACGTTTTACAGTGATAATGTCATTCAAATATCCTCAGGAATAAATTCGGTGTTAATTCACTGTGATTTGATTGATGGTGCTTATAATGATGGATTAAAAACAAATACAATATTTTCATTCAGCGCATACTCAACCCCAATTGGTTATAAATTCAATATGGAGCCTAAAAATTTGGTTTATCTACCTGTGTCAGGAAAAACCATACACAGAGTAAATTTTAGGATAACCGACCAAGATAATCGTGTGATTTCTTTTAATGGAGAAGTTATATCCATCAGAATTCACCTACGTGAAGTTTTTCAATAAATAAATACGATGGTTATTGTGAGGAAGCACGAGTTGGGAAAATATAAAATAATTACAGGGGATGGGATGTTCCTTTCCCCGTACTACAAGGGTGAAGGTATGTATCTTGGTAGAGGATACTATAAACCTAAGAGACAAAGGGGTGTCGGACATCAATTTAGAGGAGATGGGATAATTGATACTCTCATGGGTATTGGTTCAACTATTCTTAAACATAAAGACCTAATTGGTTCAACTGCTTCTGCTGTGGGAAATGTAGCAGGTGCTGTAAAGAGTATAAAAGATGCTCAGAAAGAATCTCATAAATTACAAGCAATAAAAGAAATTAAGAAAGGTAAAACTCAGTTGTCCCCCAAGAACGACAGAAAATAATTCAAATACTTGGATCAGGGTTTCAAAAGTTTTAACATCTTTTTTCCTAAATAAATACAAGTATGGAAGCAATTGATAGTATCTATGATTTGGATGATACTATTATTATCTCAAACTCCACTAAAAAAGAAGATTACTTCAAGGTAAATGCAATAACTGGAACAGACTGGAATACAAATGGTACAAAAAGTTTTGAAATAAATAATCAACAAACCTATTTGAATCTCTCCGAAAGTTTCTTGTTGTGTAAATTTAAATTCACTAAGGCTGGGAATAACACAAACGCTACACTTGTAAATGATTTCTTCTGGAAAATGTTTGATAGTGTGCGATTGTATATTGGAACACAAGAAGTTGAAGCGGTTGATTATGTCTCTGCTGTATCTGAAATGATGAAATTTACACTCTATACATTCAGTGATAGAATGGGAAAGGGGTCTGTCGAAGGTTTTATTCCTGATATGTCAACGGGAACAAACACAGACCCTGGATATATTCAAAGGAAAGGAATGTATAATGATGATACAAAAGCAGAAAATAGTTTTACTGTGGCAGTTCCTCTTAAAGGTATATTTGGATTTTGTGATTATGATAAAGTTCTGTATGGTCTTAAAATTAGATTTCAACTACAAAGGAATGATAATGAAAATAGATTGCTTTTTGGTGTTGGTAATGCTTTTGGTGATCAGAATAAATTTGTAATTGAGGAGATGAGTTGGTATATCAGTGAATATACTCCTAATCTTAAAACAGAAGAGATGTTGAATCGAAGACTTAACTCAAAGAAACCACTCAGTGTATCATACCTCAAAAGAAGATGTCAACACGTTAAACTCAATCAAACTACTTACACGTGGAATTTGGGTGTTCTGGAAGGAAAGCCACGATATCTGTGGATGATTTTTAAAAAGCCAGATGGTGATACTGCGACTGATAAGAATAATGCATTGAGTGATAATGCTAAGGTGAAACAACTTCGCGTTTCTCTAGATGGAACATTTTATCCACGAGATAGATTGGAAATTAATTGGGAAAAAAATGATTTTGCTGAAGCATACAAGTCTTACCAAAAGGTGTGTGAAAGTAATGGAAATAAAGAACCTATTTTGGATATGACAGCATTTAAAAGTTTGTATACAATCTATACGTTTGACCTGAGCGCTCAAAAAGAAACTATAAAGTCTAATCGAGTGGATACTTCCCTATACATTGAAAGAGGAGAGAGTGAAGAAGTTGATACATATTGTTTGCTTTTGGAAGAAACAGAATTGCAGATTAATACAGATAATGGTGTGATGATTAGTCTCACATAATTTTTTGTTAAATAAATGAGTGGCAAAGTACCAACTGGGGTATATGTTAATCAAATCAATCTTCATAAACTATCATCTTGTGTTCAAAATCAAAAGCCTTGTACGATTAACGTTAATACAATTCAGAGAAAAGGAGCAGTAAGAATTGATGTTTTGCTCACAAGAGAACAGGTTAAAATCTTGAATGACACTGGCTCACTTAAAATTAAAATGACAAAACCAATGTTGAAAAAATATTCAATAAGAGAGACGAGTGGAGGATTTCTCCCATTTCTAATTCCTTTATTTGCTGGTTTAAGTGCGGTTGGAGCATTGACGGGTGGTATTTCAACAGCGGTCAAAACTGCCAACGAAAGGAAGGCTCAACTCCAGGCTCAAAAAGAATTGGAAAGACATAACAAAGAGTTGGAGAAACAAATTAGTGGAAGTGGTGTAATTGTAGATTTTGCTGAAAAACTTGAAGGTCTGCCTGATAAAGCGAGATTGTTAGTTGGAGATATGCTTTCTTCTATAGCACAAGCAGGTGTAAAATTAACGAAAAGAGGTAATGGATTATATCTTTCTAATAAATAAATGAGCATTGATGAGTGGTTGAAAGAATTTGGAAAGAATACAACATCAAATTTACAACTTGCTAAATATTGTAAGAAATTAAAAATTCATAATGTGGTTATTTGTATGAGAGATGAATTAACAAATGTGTCGAAACATACAAAGAATATTATTATGAACTTAGAAGATAATGATGGGAACGGTTCTCATTGGGTTTGTATTTTTAATAGTCAAGACAAATATTATTTTGATAGTTTTGGTCTTCCACCACCTGTTGAAGTCATAAAATTCTTACAGAATGGTGTTTATCAAACATTTCAAGTCCAAGAATTAAATTCCAAGTGTTGTGGTCAATTATGTCTATATGTGTTATTTCAACTCAACAAAAATAAAAAATTTTATGATATTATTTTTAATCTAATATAAATGACTTATGTTGGTAAAGATGGTTCTATCTTTGGTGTATCTCAAGAACTGGATATTGATTTATCAAATTATTATACAAAGGCACAGGCTGAACGATATAAATATAATATAAACAAAAATATTAACATGAAAAATGCTTATAAATTAAAAAATTATCCAAGCCCGACTGACGCGAATGACTTGGTGAGATTAAGCGATTTATCACAATATATATACTTAAATAAAACGGCTGTGTATTCTAAAGATACAGAAGTGTTGATATTATCTCCAGGTCATACAGAATTCACAGTTCGAATTAAAATAAATTTTTATAAAGAAGGGCGTATCGTTTGTATGAGAATAGAACAATGGGGGTATGATATGAATGATTGAGGGTATAATTGGTCATTTAAAATTAACCTCGAAGACCTGGAACAATTAAATCAGTCTCGTAAGGAAGAATATTATCCACTTGGTATCGAGAATGAGTTTTGTGGAGCCACGATTAGTAAACAACAAATAAAAGAATTTAATAAGGGTAAATATAATAATGGTTTTGCCCTTGTTTATCTCATGAAAACAGAAAAAACAGGATTATATATAATAAGTAAGGAAATACAAAATGATTTAACTATGGGAAGATGGGGAGGTGTTTCGTGCCATAATATTATTCTAACATATATTTCTAATACATAAATGACAGCAAGAAGGCTTCAAGAAAATTATCATTTCTGTGTTCAAGCATACCTTCAAGAAAAGGGTATTCGGTATTTTAATAAATATGTTCTACAACATAAGAATGAGGTATTTTCAATAAAAGATTGGCATTATGCTGATGTTGATAAACCGACAACTTTAGATTTAATTAGAATGTTAAATAATGAAAAAATTATAAGGTTAAGAAAAGGTAAGGCTCTTTTAGAAATTCAAAAGAAATTTTATTGGTTTCCTGTTGTAAAAAATTATTTTGGATACAGGAATAACAAGAAAACCTGATGAATATATGTATAATATTCTATGGGGTGTAAACGATTCAAGTATAGTAAGGGATGAGGAAGGAGTTGAAGAAGAGAGGGAAGAGGAGGAAAAGGAGAAGGAGGAGAGAGAGAAGGAGGAAAGAGAGAATAGAGAGAGGGAGAATAGAGAGAGGGAGGAAAGAGAGAAGAGAGAGAAGGAGGAAAAGGAGAAGAGAGAGAAGGAGGAAAGAGAGAATAGAGAGAGGGAGGAAAGAGAGAAGAGAGAGAGGGAGGAAAGAGAGAGAATGAATAAATATCAAAATATGGAAACCAGTGAGATTCAAAAAAGAATAGAGGTATTAAAGAAAATAACTCAACCCACCAGGAAGGAATACAAAGAATTAACAAGTCTATTTGCAATACTTTCAACAAAACTATTAGCATCGTCAAGCTATTCATTTTAATTCAAGTTTTTTCTTAAATAAATGGAGGAGAGAGTGAAGGCATTTCTAAGGATTCTTTATGTTTTAAAAATTAAGATTCAAATGTGCATGTTGGAAACTAAAAAGGTTTTTGCACTCTGCAGGAATGTTTCTCATAAATAAATGAGTTATTGTCTCAAATGTAAAAAGAAAACTAATACTAAAAATATTTCATATATTAAAAGTAAAAATAACAGGGTTATACAAAAAGGTATATGTTCGGTGTGTGGTGCAACAAAAAATCAATTTATCTCCAAACACAAACTCGGAGGAGATATACAAAAGTTTTTATCAGGAAGTAAATTTACAACTACTGGAATACCAGGGGAATTACATCTTCCAGGGTATTCTTTCTGTGGTCCAGGCACAAACTTAGATAAAAGATTAGATGAGGCAGACAATCCTAAATCCTGGAGTAAACCAATCAATAGAGTTGATGAAGTGTGCATGAGACACGATATTGATTATGGGAATACCACAACGTTGGAAGAAAAGCATGAAGCCGATAGAGAAATGTTGTATAATTTGTCTCTGATACAAAATCCAACCTTGAGAGAAAAAGTTGATAGGTTCATCGTGAAGAAGATGATTAGTGCTAAATTGAAACTTGGACTTGGAAATTCAAAAACTTATAGGCTCTAATGATGCCATTAAGACTGAAGAGCAATTAGCTGATGAATTACATAAACCAATATTCACAAAGTTTCAGAGAAGGAAAGTTTATTCCAAGGAAGTTGATTATATCTGGTCTGCTGATTTGATTGAACTCAATAATGATAAGGGGTACAAGTATGCTTTAACCGTTATTGATTTGAGGAGTAGATATGCGTGGGTTGTCCCTTTAAAAACAAAACAGGTAATACTCTTATGTTAGCTTTTCAACAGATATTTAATAAAAGTAAGAGAAAACCTAAGAAATTGTGGACTGATGAGGGTAGAGAGTTTTATAACAAGACATTTATGAATTTTCTAAAAAATAACAGTATTACATTATACAGTACCTTTAATGAAGGGAAGGCAGTTGTTGTTGAACGTTTTAATCGTACCTTAAAAGAGAGACTATATAAAAAATTCACACAACTCGGTTCACAACAATGGTTATCTTTTATTCAGGATATTGTGGATAAGTATAATGACACGATTCACACGTCAACGAATATGAAGCCATCAGAAACATTTACAAAATTAAAATATGAAAAAGAGATTAATGTCAGAAAACCTAAGTTCAAAGTTGGTGATATCGTAAGAATATATAGGTGGAAATCTCATTTTGAAAAGGGTTTTACTGAACGATGGACGAAAGAACTTTTTAAAATTGTTGATGTAATAGATACAGTTCCTTGGACTTATAAAATATATGATTTGGAAGGGGAAGAGATTTTAGGTTCATTTTATTCACAGGAATTACAAAAGACAAAACTAAGCAGATAATACACCTTTGTGGACACTAGAGGGACAAGTCCGAGGTGTATTACAGTATATAATGTGTGTCAAGGGGGACGTTCTTAGATCTGTGAACCCCAAACACAGAATCCTCAACTGAATAGTCAAGGTTTAACTTTTGTTTGTGTGTGTGTGTGTGTGTGTGTAATGGGAGCAATAGGTTGGCGCTTCACTCCCTCCTACTATACACCGTTGTGGACACTCGAGGGCCAAGTCCGAGGTGTATAACAGTATATAATGTGTGTCAAGGGGGACGTTCTTAGATCTGTGAACCCCAAACACAGAATCCTCAACTGAATAGTCAAGGCTTAACTTTTGTTTGTTGATGTGTATGTGTGTGTGTGTCCCAACCCTCACATTCAAAATCTCAACCCCAACCCTCACATTCAAAATCTCAACCCCAACTCAATCCTCACCCAACACAGTCTTTTTCAAAATGAGATTTCCACATATATATATATATATATATATATATATATATATATATATATATATATATATTTATTTATATTTATTTTTTTTTCTTTTTTTTTTTTTTTCTCTTCTTCCAATTCTGTCTTTTAAGGCTTTCAGGTTTGATGACGTAGAAAGGGGGAGTAAGCCTGCACTTTCTTCCCAGAACTTTCTTGATCTTGCTCCCATCAAGCACCATCCGACAAAGAACTACATCGATAGGTTTAGATCCCAAAGAGTGATAGCAACTCCAAAAGTCTCCAAAATATAAATAAATAATAATAATAATAATAATAATAAATAAATAAATAAAAGCCCCCAAAAAAGTTTCAAGTGTCCAACATAAACCCAACTTTCCAAGTCTTCAAGGTATAACCACATTCCCGTTGAGTTTCCAAGATATGTATCACATTGTGAGTTATCAATCCAGAACCCACATTTCAAGTATTCAAAGTAAAACCAACTTACAAAGTCTCTTAAGGATAACTCATTTACTGATTTTTTCAAAATTTGTGAGTCTCCAAGGTAGGACCCATATTTAGAACCATCTTGGCAGAACCCTTTTCCTGAGTCTCCAAGGTAGTTATTTAAACCATCAAGGCAGAACTCATTTACTGATTTTTTCAAAATTTGTGAGTCTCCAAGGAAGGCCCCATATTTAGAACCATCTTGGCAGAACCCTTTTCCTGAGTCTCCAAGGTAGTTATTTAAACCATCAAGGCAGAACTCATTTCTTGATTTTTTCAAAATTTGTGAGTCTCCAAGGTAAAACTTGTATTCTGGCTCATCAAGGTATAACTTGTTCAGTGGGTATTGTCTTGATAACTCACAATGAGTACTATTGCTGTAAAACTCTTTTTCAGGATTTTGCTGGTCTCCAAGGTATAACTCTTTGGTTGGGTCATCAAGGACGAACTCGTTCTGTGGGTCTTGGTCGCTCATAAGGTCTTCAACCAAGCCAACAATTTCGCCCCAAGTTGTAGCAAAAGCAGTATTTTCATTTCGTATTTCAGACACAATTTCCTGTGAGAGAAAATAATAATGTATTAATTAAGTTATTTAATTATTAAATGAGTATGCTTCAATCAAAGTTTGAAAATAGGAAAATAAAAAATCTTACCTCAATAGATAAGAGGTTTGAATCCAGTTCATCAACTTGAAGGTTTAGTTCCATACAAGACAGAGAGTTCCAAGGAACACCAAAGTCATCCCACTCAAGGTCTTGGTCACTCATAAGGTCTTCAACCAAGCCAACAATTTCCCCCCAAGTTGTAGCAAAAGCAGTATTTTCATTTTGTATTTCAGACACAATTTCCTGTGAGAGAAAATAATAATGTATTAATTAAGTTATTTAATTATTAAATGAGTATGCTTCAATCAAAGTTTGAAAATAGGAAAATAAAAAATCTTACCTCAATAGATAAGAGGTTTGAATCCAGTTCATCAACTTGAAGGTTTAGTTCCATAGAAGACAGAGAGTTTGAGACAAGCACACAGAACACCATTGCCAGCAAAAACAAATGTTTAAAATGGAGCCTGGGTTTGAAGCTTTTATAGAGAAAGACTGGTGGGTGTGGTTTCCTTTGGAAATTCCCTGGGCAAGCCTAGGCAAGCCTTCATTGGGAAATTTTTCAAAACCATAACATCCTGTAATTTTCTAGTGATTTCTTTGTGAGTCAGAGATGAACTGGAAATGATGTAAGAGTGGGCGGGGCTTAGCAAAAGTAGGCGGAGCTTAGGAAAAGTGGGCGTGGCTTAAAAAAATACCTTATGAAAAGTGGGCGGAGCTTAGCAAAAGTGGGCGGGGCTTAGGAAAAGTGGGCGTGGCTTAGAAAAAATACCTCATGAAAAGTGGGCGGAGCTTAGCAAAAGTGGGCGGGGCTTAGGAAAAGTGGGCGTGGCTTAGAAAAAATACCTTATGAAAAGTGGGCGGAGCTTAGCAAAAGTGGGCGGGGCTTAGGAAAAGTGGGCGTGGCTTAGAAAAAATACCTTATGAAAAGTGGGCGGAGCTTAGCAAAAGTGGGCGGGGCTTAGCAAAAGTGGGCGGGGCTTAAAGAAAAGTGGGCGGGGCTTATTGAATACCTTGTGGAAAGTGGGCGGGGCTTAACAAAAGTGGGCGGGGCTTAAAGAAAAGTGGGCGGGGCTTAACAAAAAATAACCTGTGGCTCAGGAGGTGGTCAAACAAGAGCATTAAGAGAAGTTTATCATTTCGTAATGGCACAAATGGGGTATCTTAAAAAATATAAAGATTCAAATGTTTTGTTTGTCAATATTTTAGATGGGGATTATTGTGCAAAGAAAATTAAACTATTGAAGGAATTTGAGAATGAACAAATCTTTATAGGTTCAATGAGTGAGCTGTTCAACCCCCAGGTGTTCAATTCAATGAGGTTCAACCTCCAGGTTAAAAGGGGAGACAAATAAATATACCTTGGGATAAAAAGGGGATTTATTTTTAGGGAAAAAAATTATGAATCGCTGAAAATCCCCCATTCATTTACATGGGGAAAAGTGAGCCAGAATCAGTATTCTTACCCTACTATTGTAGTTTTGTCCTGAATCACGAGCTGTTTATCATCCACACAATATAACGGCACAACCCAATAATTATTGTCCCCGAAATATAATTTTGAAGTGACAATGTCATTTTCATCGATGGATATGGAGATATATATATATATATATATATATATATATATATATATATATATATATATATATATATATATATATATATATATATATATATATATATATATATATATATGTATGAATGTATATATATGTGTGTGTTTTTATGTTTATATATGTATGTGGATGTATATATATATATATATATATATATATATATATATATATATATATATATATATATATATATATATATATATATATATATATATATATTTAGAAATTTGTATATGTATGCATGTGGTTGTGTATATACTGTGTATATATATATATATATATATATATATATATATATATATATATATATATATATATATATATATATATATATATATATATATATATATATATATATATATATATATATATATATACACGGCAAAATCCCGTTTTTGCGGTGAAAATGGCCTTAAAATGCTTGTTGTTGTTATTGTATGTGTATAGAAATATATATATATATATATATATATATATATATATATATATATATATATATATATATATATATATATATATATATATATATATATATATATATATATATATAAGTAGGGAAAGAATACTGGTTCTGGCTCACTTTTCCCCATGTAAATGAATGGGGGATTTTCAGCCATGAAATTTTTCTTTTTTTTCCCCTGAAAAAATAAATCCCCTTTTTAGCCCAAGGTATATTTATTTGTCTCCCTTTTAACCTGGAGCCTGGTGTTGGCTTAGTGGTTAGGGTGGCGGCTTGGGATCCCAGGGCCCTGAGTTCAAATCCCGTTGGCTGCTGAATTAACACCAGGGGGTTGACTCAGCCTGCCATCCTTCCGAGGTCGGCGAAATGAGTGCCAGTGTACTGGTCCCGGTGTATGCCCCGGTTAGAATAGGTGTACCATATCCCTGTGTGTCGTAAGAGGCGACCAGGGTTGGTGTCAGGAAGGGCATCCGGCCATAAAACATTGCCTCAAGAAAAAGCCAAACCCCTGCACAGCAGGGAAAAATGGCTGTAAAAACGGTCATTTTTTTATTTCCCCTTTAACCTAGGGGCTCTCTATTCAAATAGCCCATACAACAAGATAAAGATTTGTTAAAGGTGATTCGAAAGAAATATCTGAAACGTCTAAGCCTCGGGGCACTCTTTATCAAATAACCAATGCATATTGTTTAGCTCACTCATTGAACCTATAAACATTTGTTCATTCTCAAATTCCTTCAATAGTTTAATTTTCTTTGCACAATAATCCCCATCTAAAATATTGAAAAACAAAACATTTGAATCTTTATATTTTTTAAGATACCCCTTTTGTGCCATTACGAAATGATAAACTTCTCTTAATGATCTCATCTGACCACCTCCTGAGTTGCAAATCATTTTTGTACATAAACCATGCCAGAAAAAAAGTTTTGTTTCAAATGTTTTCAGTTCATGCCGTGAAAATGAGGAAGTGTTTTTTTGACACGGCCGTGCTGTGTGAATGAGGAAGTGGTTTTGGACTGTCATGCTGTGAAAAATAGGAACTATTCTGTGAGACAAGGTCTCGTGTTTATATTTTATCTCAGAACACGAACTGAAAACATTTGAATCAAAACTTTTATGGCGTGGTTTATGTCCAAAAACGATTTGCAACTCGGGCGGTGGCCAGATGAGATCATTAAGAGAAGCTTGTCATTTCCTGTGCCCACACCCAATGATTAAGCAATTTCCTCATCGTTGCTTTATAAGCGGTTCGCCAGACAAAGTTTCTGCCAGACGGAATTTTCATTTTTACAACTGAGGCATGGACGATATTTCTTCCGATGAAGCCAACAGCCCACTACAGAGTTGGTAAGTTTGTGTATGCTTTTCTCTTTGAACGATGAAGCAAATGATTATTAATTAAATCATGATAATTCTGATATATATATATATTTTTTCCCTGACAGGGCATTGGAAGAAATTGAGTTCACATATCACGACGTGGTTCATGAAATTAATACTCTTATTGAAGAGATCAATGATTTTAGAAGAGAATTGAAAGACATTTTCAATGAGTGGCATGAAGTCTTATCACGTCCTCTCATCTCGAAGGAATTAAACCAATGGTGAGACACGTGTGTGTGCCTCTCTCTCTGTCTGTCTTTCTACCTACCTCTCTCTGCTCTTATTGAAGAGGCCAATGATTTATAATGACTGGTCTCTGATCTCGAATGAATTAAACCAATGGTGAGGCACGTGTGTGTGTGTCTATGTGTGTGTGTATGTGTGTGTGTGTGCGTGTGTGTGTGTGTGTGTGTTGCTTTCCCTGTCTGTCTCTTCATCTATACCCTTGACTTATTTATTTTTTTTTTTTCAGCACTATCGCACAACATCAGCTGTTGAAGCAATCTTGTACAACACATGATTTTCTGGAGGTAAATATTTCTGAATTATTATTAATATCACTCGTACAACACATGATTTTCTGGAGGTAAATATTTCTGAATTATTATTAATATCACTCTCTCTTTAGAATGTCGCCTTATGTTGGTTGCATCATTAGTTTGGACGTGGTTTTGTCAGTACACTGGAATTCATTTTATTGACCTTGAAAGGATGACAGGCTCCTGGTGTGTTAATTCAGTGGTCAACGAGGCTTATTCATATTACCATGTAATTATCTTTATAGAACCTAATTATTATCCACTTTTTGTTTCAAAACAGAATATGGTGTCTGAGTTTCGAAATCACAAGGCATCTGAAGAAGATTGCTGGGAAAGATTGTACATTCTCGCAAATGAATATTTAATATTTTCAATATTAATAAATTATATTTGTTTTGTTTACAATTACTTGATTCTGAATTACAAGAAAAGAATAAAAGAGATGTAAAGGGGGGGTTGGGGGGAGGGGGGTAGGTGCGCTCCCCCAATGACCCATCACCCTCATCCCATCCCTCCTCCCCATGTGTGTGTGTGGGGAAGGGTGGGGGTGGGATGAGGGAGGTGGTGGGTCAAAGGTGGGGGCGCACAGGGGGATGAGGGGGTGGGGCTTGTGTGGGCGGGGCTTGTGTGGGCGGGGCTTCGGTGGGGGCTTGTGTGGGTGGGGTGTGTGTGGGAGGGGCTTGTGTGGGCGGGGTGTGTGTGTGGGTGGGGCTTGTGTGGGTGGGGCTTGTGTGGGCGGGGGTTTATGTGGGTGGAGCTTGTGTGGGAGGGGTTTATGTGTGTGGAGTTTTTGTGTGGAGCTTGTGTAGGCAGGGCTTATGTGGGAGGGGTTTATGTGGGCAGGGTTTATATGGGCAGGGGTTTATGTGGGTGGAGCTTGTGTGGGAGGGGTGAATGTGGATGAGGCTTATGTGGATAAATGGATGGGTGGAGAGATGGGGGATGGGTGGATGAGTGGAGCTTGTGTGGATGGGGGGATATTTTTTTAATTAAATAAACATGTTGTGTGTGTGGGGAACTAATTAACTAATCACTAATTATGTGAATATGATGAATATGGGTGGAGCTTGTGTGGGGTTTGTGTGTGTGGAGCTTGTGTGGAGTTTTTGTGTGGAGGTTGTGTGGAGCTTGTGTGGGGTTTGTGTGGGGTTTGTGTGGGCGGGGCTTCGGTGGGAGGGGCGTGTGTGGGCGGAGTCAAAAAGGGGCGGAGTCAAAAATTTCAATTTATTGGAGCTTGTGGGGGGGTGTGGGGTGGGGTTTGTGTGGGGTTTGTGTGGGCGGGGCTTGTGTGGGCGGGGCTTGTGTGGGTGGAGCCAAAAAGGGGCGGAGTCAAAAAATTTCAATTTATCTTTGTCTTTTGTAATTCCTGTGAATAAAATGAACCTAAAATCTCTTCCCCTTCCAAATCATATATCTTATAAGTCCAAGGAACCGTATCTATTACATCAACAATTTTAAAAAGCTCGTTGGTCCATCTTTTTCGTATAACCTTTTTCAAAATGAGATTTCCACTTATATATTCTTACGATATCACCAACTTTGAACTTAGGTTTTCTGGCATTAATCTCTTTTTCATATTTTAATTTTGTAAATGTTTCTGATGGCTTCATATTTGTTGACGTGTGAATCGTGTCATTGTACTTATCCACAATATCTTGAATAAAAGATGACCATTGTTGTGAACCGAGTTGTGTGAATTTTTTATATAGTCTCTCTTTTAAGGTACGATTAAAACGTTCAACAACAACTGCCTTCCCTTCATTAAAGGTACTGTATAATGTAATACTGTTATTTTTTAGAAAATTCATAAATGTCTTGTTATAAAACTCCCTACCCTCATCAGTCCACAATTTTTTAGGTTTTCTCTTACTTTTATTAAATATCTGTTGGAAGGCTAACATAAGAGTATTACCTGTTTTGTTTTTTAATGGTACAACCCACGCATATCTACTCCTCAAATCAATAACGGTTAAAGCATACTTGTACCCCTTATCATTATTGAGTTCAATCAAATCAGCAGACCAGATATAATCAACTTCCTTGGAATAAACTTTCCTTCTCTGAAACTTTGTGAATATTGGTTTATGTAATTCATCAGCTAATTGCTCTTCAGTCTTAATGGCATCATTAGAGCCTATAAGTTTTTTGAATTTCCAAGTCCAAGTTTCAATTTAGCACTAATCATCTTCTTCACGATGAACCTATCAACTTTTTCTCTCAAGGTTGGATTTTGTATCAGAGACAAATTATACAACATTTCTCTATCGGCTTCATGCTTTTCTTCCAACGTTGTGGTATTCCCATAATCAATATCGTGTCTCATGCACACTTCATCAACTCTATTGATTGGTTTACTCCAGGATTTAGGATTGTCTGCCTCATCTAATCTTTTATCCAAGTTTGTGCCTGGACCACAGAAAGAATACCCTGGAAGATGTAATTCCCCTGGTATTCCAGTAGTTGTAAATTTACTTCCTGATAAAAACTTTTGTATATCTCCTCCTAGTTTGTGTTGGGAGATAAATTGATTTTTTTTTTGAACCACACACCGAACATATACTTTTTTGTATAACCCTGTTATTTTTACTTTTAATATATGAAATATTTTTAGTATTAGTTTTCTTTTTACATTTGAGACAATAACTCATTTATTTATGAGAAAAATTCCTGCAGAGTGCAAAAACCTTTTACTTTCCAACATGCTCATTTGAATCTTAATTTTTAAAACATAAAGAATCCTTAGAAATGCCTTCACTCTCTCCCCCATTTATTTAAGAAAAAAAATAAAAATGAAAAACTTGAATTAAAATTCCTGTCTTCTCGATGTCAATAGTCTTGTCGAAAGTATTGTAAATAGACTTATCAATTCTTTGTTTTCCTCCTCGGTGGGTTGAGTTATTTTCTGTAATACCCCTAATCTTTTTTAATCTCACTGGTTTCCATAGTTTGATATTTATTTTGTCTCTCTCTTTCCTCCCTCTCCTCCTTCTCTTTCTTCGCCCTCCCCTCCCTCTCTTTCACTTTCTTCTCCCTCTCCTGCCTCTCTCTCTTCTCTCTCTCCTCCCTCTCTCTCTTCTCTCTTTCCTCCCTCTCTCTCTTCTCCCTCTCCTCCTTCTCTCTCTTCTCTTTTTCCTCCTTCTCTTTCTTCTCCCTCTTCTCCTTTTCCTCCTCTTCCCTCTCTTCTTCAACTCCTTCCTCATCCCTTACTATCCTTGAATCGCTTACACCCCATAGAATATTATACATATATTCATCAGGATTTCTTGTTATTCCTGTATCCAAAATAATTTTTTTACAACAGGAAACCAATAAAATTTCTTTTGAATTTCTAAAAGAGCCTTACCTTTTCTTAACTTTATAATTTTTTCATTATTTAACATTCTAATTAAATCTAAAGTTGTCGGTTTATCAACATCAGCATAATGCCAATCTTTTATTGAAAATACCTCATTCTTATGTTGTAGAACATATTTATTAAAATACCGAATACCCTTTTCTTGAAGGTATGCTTGGACACAGAAATGATAATTTTCTTGAAGCCTTCTTGCTGTCATTTATGTATTAGAAATATATGTTAGAACAATATTATGGCACGAAACACCTCCCCATCTTCCCATAGTTAAATCATTTTGTATTTCCTTACTTATTATATATAATCCTGTTTTTTCTGTTTTCATGAGATAAACAAGGGCAAAACCATTATTATATTTACCCTTATTAAATTCTTTTATTTGTTGTTTACTAATCGTAGCCCCACAAAACTCATTCTCGATACCAAGTGGATAATATTCTTCCTTACGAGACTGATTTAATTGTTCCAGGTCTTCGAGGTTAATTTTAAATGACCAATTATACCCTAAATCATTCATATCATACCCCATTGTTCTATTCTCATACAAACGATACGCCCTTCTTTATAAAAATTTATTTTAATTCGAACTGTGAATTCTGTATGACCTGGAGATAATATCAACACTTCTGTATCTTTGGAATACACGGCTGTTTTATTTAAGGATATATATTGTGATAAATCGCTTAATCTCACCAAGTCATTCGCGTCAGTCGGGCTTGGATAATTTTTTAATTTATAAGCATTTTTCATGTTAATATTTTTGGTTATATTATATTTATGTCGTTCAGCCTGTGCCTTTGTGTAATAATTTGATAAATCAATATCCAGTTCTTGAGATACACCAAAGATAGAACCATCTTTACCAACATAAGTCATTTATATTAGATTAAAAATAATATCATAAAATTTTTTATTTTTGTTGAGTTGAAATAACACATATAGGCATAATTGGCCACAACACTTGGAATTTAATTCTTGGACTTGAAATGTTTGATAAACACCATTCTGTAAGAATTTTATGACTTCAACAGGTGGTGGAAGACCAAAACTATCAAAATAATATTTGTCTTGACTATTAAAAATACAAACCCAATGAGAACCGTTCCCATTATTATCTTCTAAGTTCATAATAATATTCTTTGTATGTTTCGGCACATTTGTTAATTCATCTCTCATACAAATAACCACATTATGAATTTTTAATTTCTTACAATATTTGACAAGTTGTAAATTTGATGTTGTATTCTTTCCAAATTCTTTCAACCACTCATCAATGCTCATTTATTTATTAGAAAGATATAATCCATTACCTCTTTTCGTTAATTTTACACCTGCTTGTGCTATAGAAGAAAGCATATCTCCAACTAGCAATCTCGCTTTATCAGGCAGACCTTCAAGTTTTTCAGCAAAATCGACAATTACACCACTTCCACTAATTTGTTTCTCCAACTCTTTGTTATGTCTTTCCAATTCTTTTTGAGCCTGGAGTTGAGCCTTCCTTTCGTTGGCAGTTTTCACCGCTGTTGAAATACCACCCGTCAATGCTCCAACCGCACTTAAACCAGCAAATAAAGGAATTAGAAATGGGAGAAATCCTCCACTCGTCTCTCTTATTGAATATTTTTTCAACATTGGTTTTGTCATTTTAATTTTAAGTGAGCCAGTGTCATTCAAGATTTTAACCTGTTCTCTTGTGAGAAAAACATCAATTCTTACTGCTCCTTTTCTCTGAATTGTATTAACGTTAATCGTACAAGGCTTTTGATTTTGAACACAAGATGATAGTTTATGAAGATTGATTTGATTAACATATACCCCAGTTGGTACTTTGCCACTCATTTATTTAACAAAAAATTATGTGAGACTAATCATCACACCATTATCTGTATTAATCTGCAATTCTGTTTCTTCCAAAAGCAAACAATATGTATCAACTTCTTCACTCTCTCCTCTTTCAATGTATAGGGAAGTATCCACTGATTAGACTTTATAGTTTCCTTTTGAGCGCTCAGGTCAAACGCATAGATTGTATACAAACTTTTAAATGCTGTCATATCCAAAATAGGTTCTTTATTTCCATTACTTTCACACACCTTTTGGTAAGACTTGTATGCTTCAGCAAAATCATTTTTTCCCAATTAATTTCCAATCTATCTCGTGGGTAAAATGTTCCATCTAGAGAAACGCGAAGTTGTTTCACCTTAGCATTATCACTCAATGCATTATTCTTATCAGTCGCAGTATCACCATCTGGCTTTTTAAAAATGATCCACAGATATCGTGGCTTTCCTTCCAGAACACCCAAATTCCACGTGTAAGTAGTTTGATTGAGTTTAACGTGTTGACATCTTCTTTTGAGGTATGATACACTGAGTGGTTTCTTTGAGTTAAGTCTTCGATTCAACATCTCTTCTGTTTTAAGATTAGGAGTATATTCACTGATATACCAACTCATTTCCTCAATTACAAATTTATTCTGATCACCAAAAGCACTACCAACACCAAAAAGCAATCGATTTTCATTATCATTCCTTTGTAGTTGAAATCTAATTTTGAGGCCATACAGAACTTTATCATGATCACAAAATCCAAATATACCTTTAAGAGGAACTGCCACAGTAAAACTATTTTCTGCTTTTGTATCATCATTATACATTCCTTTCCTTTGAGTATACCCAGGGTCTGTGTTTGTTCCCGTTGACATATCAGGAATAAAACCTTCGACAGACCCCTTTCCCATTCTATCACTGAATGTATAGAGTGTAAATTTTATCATTTCAGATACAGCAGAGACATAATCAACCGCTTCAACTTCTTGTGTTCCAATATACAAACGCACACTATCAAACATTTTCCAGAAGAAATCATTTACAAGTGTAGCGTTTGTGTTATTCCCAGCCTTAGTGAATTTAAATTTACACAACAAGAAACTTTCGGAGAGATTCAAATAGGTTTGTTGATTATTTATTTCAAAACTTTTTGTACCATTCGTATTCCAGTCTGTTCCAGTTATTGCATTTACCTTGAAGTAATCTTCTTTTTTAGTGGAGTTTGAGATAATAATAGTATCATCCAAATCATAGATACTATCAATTGCTTCCATACTTGTATTTATTTAGGAAAAAAAAGATGTTAAAACTTTTGAAACCCTGATCCAAGTATTTGAATTATTTTCTGTCGTTCTTGGGGGACAACTGAGTTTTGCCTTTCTTAATTTCTTTTATTGCTTGTAATTTATGAGATTCCTTCTGGGCATCTTTTATACTCTTTACAGCACCTGCAACATTTCCCACAGCAGAAGCAGTTGAACCAATTAGATCTTTATGTTTAAGAATAGTTGAACCAATACCCATGAGAGTATCAATTATCCCATCTCCTCTAAATTGATGCCCAACACCCCTTTGTCTCTTAGGTTTATAGTATCCTCTACCAAGATACATACCTTCACCCTTGTAGTATGGGGAAAGGAACATCCCATCCCCTGTAATTATTTTATATTTTCCCAACTCGTGTTTCCTCACAATAACCATCGTATTTATTTATTGGAAAACTTCACGTAGGTGAATTCTGATAGATATAACTTCTCCATTAAAAGAAATCACACGATTATCTTGGTCGGTTATCCTAAAATTTACTCTGTGTATGGTTTTTCCTGACACAGGGAGATAAACCAAATTTTTAGGTTCCATATTGAATTTATAACCAATTGGGGTTGAGTATGCGCTGAATGAAAATATTGTATTTGTTTTTTTCCATCATTATAAGCACCATCAATCAAATCACAGTGAATTAACACTGAATTTATTCCTGAGGATATTTGAATGACATTATCACTGTAAAACGTCCCATTAGTTTCAATCTTTTTGAGGAGAAACCCAATAACTCTCTGAATGAATTATCAATTGTGAAATCAACCTTGTAGTTATTTTTAACTTTAATCGTTGATTTTGAAGTATGTTTTTGAATGTTTATAACAATATTTTTTGGTTCATCACCCTGTTCTTTCATAAGACGAGCAATTTCGGAAGATATTTGAGAAATCTCATATGCTCCGGTGAGACTGTTATCGCTTTGTATCCACTTCCTGGATTATAACTAAACTTGTCATTTTTCTCGGTTATATTAAATAAGGTATTATAAGTTTCCATGGACAATAAAGATGCCTCATATTCTTTTGTTGTGTCAAGTTGTAGTGGGTATGGGAATGAAGATGTGTGGTCGCTTGTTGTGAAATTGAAACTAAGGATTGTGCTTCTCATCTTATTTAATATGAGATAAAATGTCTTTATATTGATATTTATTAATTATTTTCATGTTCATCAACTGGTCTAAAATGGCTGATGCTTCATTAAAACAATTGTTATTTCCAGCCTTCTTACTGCCTAACAACAATAACAGTCTATTAACTAATTGCGATGGGTCATTTGGAAGAAAACTAACACCTGAACCAAGGATACTTAAAGCCTGAATAATGTGTTTCTCCTTCTCATTCTTCCTACTTTTACCAGAAAGAATAACCTTATAATTTAGAGTGTTCAGCAGATCAATATATACTCTATCATCATTATTTTCCATATCCAATGGTTTATCAATATACTTTGATTCATCCCTCACAGTTGAACCTTGTCTTCCATCTTTTGTGAGAAGAAACATTAATCTTGGAGTTAGTTTAACAGGGGGTTGAGCAGAACCCAAGAACCTTAATTCATCATTAAATATCAATACCTTTTCTTGAACAAGATGAAATATTGCTGATTGTTCTGTTGGAATGAGTCCTGCTTTGGTTTTTGAATCCGCTGAATATTCATTGTTTTGAAGAGCATTCACAATATAATCAGGGGGTCGATTAATCTCTTCCAGTTGTTGAAATAAACCTTCATCATCATATTCTAATTCTCCTAAATGCTCTAATTCTTCCTCCGTCATTTGACTGAAATCTTTTAACATTTGAAGTTTTTTGGAGTATATTCTACTGTGGGAACTGTGGAAACATCTTTCATTTTTCCTTGGGAAGTTTTTAAAAGTGGTTTAAAAAATTTCTCTTGTTTTCTTTCAAATGCTTCTTCGCCCGTTAGTTTCTGTCTGCGTTTCTTCTTTATGTCTTCCTGCTGTTTTACAACTTTTGAAACCAACTCTTGATGTTCCCTAAATCTTCTTGCTCTTTCTTTCGCATCCATTTATTTATTGAAAAATATCATTTAATATCTCATCTTGTTTCACAACAATATATTTATATTTTTCAGTCGTGTGTTTCATGTAATCCCCAAATTCCTTTTTACTACATAATGTAGAACAATTGTCTCTCCAAAAATTGTTTATATCTATTGAATTTAACTTGAATAAAATAAAAGTATTAGCATTGTTTCTGATGGAACGACGAGGAAGCTGAAAGTACGATTGACTAAGATAAATACAATTACAAGAAGAATGTCTCCCTCTTGTGTAGTAGCTGTCCATTACCGTTTGGTTTCTCTCATTAACACAATCATCAAAGATAACGAGGTTCTTTTTGGATTTATCCAAATCTTGGGGAGACGGTATATCATCCGTATTATCACTCAGAATACAAGTTATCGGTTTTGATTTCTTTTTACATCTCTGTGTATCACAAAATAGTTGTATTATATCTTCAATGTTAAAATCATTTAGGTTTTTTTGAAGTTTAAATAAACCGATTATATCTTCTTTTTGAAGACCAGCATTAAAACCTTGTGAGAGTAGTTGATACTCTGGTTGAAAACTCGACTTTGTGAAAATTATTAAATTATCATAATCTAAAAAGTTGGGAGTGAGGAGCATCTTTAAAAGTAAGCAGGTTTTTCCACATCCACTTGAACCAACTATGAGGCATCTTAATGAATTTGGGAGATTTTTATGGTTGTCAAATTTTATCTTATTTTCCCAAATAGGTAAAAAATCATTCATTTATATATTTGGAAAACAGGTTATTTAATTTATTCTTGGCTTTTTTCGAAATTCTATATTTTATCCTAAGTTCAGGTTTAATTTCAAGATAATCCATTATTTTATTTATGCAATATCTTGTGTTGATATTTCCCTGAAAATCACATCCATGAATAAGATATAACAACAATCCTTTGAACATTTCTCTAATACGTTCAGTTTCTTCCCTTGTAAGGAAAGGTGTGTTCTCACCCTCGTTCTTTACATTCATTTCTCGAATCAATCTTGTAAAGTAATTCATTTTTGGTGTAAATCTAAAAGAATTATTTTCCTTTTTATATTTTTGATTATCATTAATTAGAAGATAATCACAGAATATACATTGTTTATAGGCTTTTGACTCTGTGTTTAATCCCCGTCTTTCACACGCAGGACAATTCTCAAATTTGTCATATGGAGAATCATGGAATTCAAGAGGCTCAAAATCGAGTAAACTATTCATATTTATAAAGTAAAACTTTACTTAAACTGAAATTCATCTTCGATATCATCTTCGATACTTTCAGAATCATCTATACTTTCATAACTATCATTTGAACACAAACTCTCGGTGTCATAACTATCGCTTGAATGCAAACTCTCGGCATCATCATCACTCTCATAATCTTCAAAATCTTCAGATGAATATTGGCTCATTTAATTAGTAGAAAAACATTACCATCGATATCGATATACATTTTTTCATTAACAGATTCAACTGCTACATTTTTTATATTAAAGGTAATTTTAAAATGATCCTTAACTACAATTGAACGAAATGTCATTTCACCTGATATATTAACATCCTTTATTTCATCAGGATTTATATCTTTAGGGTTGTTGAAAAAAATACAAATTTCTCCTTGCATATTACAGATGGTCTTATCTTTTCTTTCTAAAGCTTCATCCATAAGGTTTTTATTTTTTGATACCTTTTCTTGTTTCATTGCTTTTTCTAGTTTTGAATATATTGCCAGAAGGAGAGGAGAAACTTTTGTTAGAGATACCTTAATTGATGTTCTTCCAGGTATACTAAAAGCCCTTCCACTGAAGTAAATTGAAGAACTCATCATATCCACCATAATTGTTTTTATCCAATAGTTGTTATATTTATCTTTGTTCAATTTTACATCCTTGACATATTTCTCAGCATCTTTAACAAATGAAGAGATTGATTGAAACTTGTCTTTTGTGTCTTGAAACATTGTATTTATTAAGTGAAAAAGTTGGAGGATAAAATGGTTTTAAGCACAGATTCACCTGTAAAATAAACGAAATTTTCATCAAGAAAATTTTAGTTTAAGCACAGATTCACCTGTAAAATAAACGAAATTTTCATCAAGAAAATTTTAGTTTAAGCACAGATTCACCTGTAAAATAAACGAAATTTTCACCAAGAAAATTTTAGTTTAAGCACAGATTCACCTGTAAAATAAACGAAATTTTCATCAAGAAAATTTTAGTTTAAGCACAGATTCACCTGTAAAATAAACGAAATTTTCATCAAGAAATTTTTAGTTTAAGCAAAGTTTTATTATATAAATATGGTGAATACAACATACTGCGATGTTTGTAATCACGAATATAAACATTATAGAAAACACCTCCGAACCAACAAACACACATTTAATCTATTTCACAAAATATCCCCTCTTGAGTTGGAAAGAAAACATTGTGATACCTGCTCAAAGGATGTTTTGAAGAGTAGTTATAATAGGCATCTTCAATCACAAAAACACAAGAAAAATGAGTTTAAAGTAAAGGGAGACTATTATATTGAAAACACTGATGGGGCATTTAAAGGGCATATAAAAATAAGGATTTTTCAATTTGGAGAACCCGGTCCATCATCAATAATTGAATCAATTGAAATAGTGAAACCTGATGTTGAAAAATTTATTAAAAAACATTAAAAGAAATGAAAACTTTAAAGTTTTATATGGGAGTGAAAATGAATATGAAAAGACAAGATGAAGAACAAACTCCTTATATGAGGACAGATCTTCATTTTATAACATCATTTCAAGATTTTTTGAATAGTGGGGTTTATGAAGAACTATCAAGACAAGAGGAGGATGTTGATAATACAGTGGTAGGAAGTGGATTCAATATTAAAAAATCATCTTTTTAGATGTACACATTCTAAAAATCAAACCCTCTTAAAGCTTCTTCTTATATTGAATTACCAAAAGAAATAAAACGAAAGAAGGCAGTTGTTAATATTAAGAATAATGATAATAAATGTTTTCTCTGGTCTGTTCTTGCTCACTTACATCCACCAAAATGTAATTCAGAAAGAGTAAAACAATATATGAAATATGAGAATACCTTGGACATTAAAGATTTTAATTTCCCAATGCCACTAACAGATATTCCTAAATTTGAGAAAAAGAATAATCTTTCTATTAATGTATATGGATTAACGGATACAAACAAAGTTCAAATATTAAAAATTTCAAACAACTTTAAAAATGAAGAAACACACATTGATCTTTTATATTTTAGTGTTGGAAATAATTCACATTACACATACATCAATAATTTATCAAGATTAATCTCTTCTCAGGTATTCAGAACAGCAAACAAAATATATCCTTGTAAGCGATGTCTTAATTCATTTCATACAAAAGAACGATTAGAACAACATTCAAAATATTGTAGTAATCATAAATCAGCTGTAATTACAATGCCTAAACCTGGTGAAAAGATTTCTTTTGAAGATTATAATAAATCTATCATGCACCCATTTGTGATATACGCTGATTTTGAATGTATCCTTAAAAAGATAAATACTGCTTCTCCTAATCCAAAAGAACCATATACAAATAAATATCAAAAACATATTCCTTGTGGTTTCTGTTATTATATCAAATCATCTGTTGGAGAAAAGTATAATAAACTTGAACAGTATAGTGGAAAAAATGCTTCACAAGAGTTTGTAAAACGATTAGAAAAGGATTGTATAAGACTAAGTAAATTAATGAAAGAAACAAATGAACCGATGAAATTAACCATAGAAGAAAAATTAGAATTTAGAAAGAACAATATCTGTCATATTTGTGAGGAGGAAATTGAGGAGTCTAAAGTTAGGGATCATTGTCATCTTACTGGTAAATATAGAGGTCCCGCTCATTCCTGTTGTAATCTTAATTATAAATTACCTTCTTTTATTCCAGTCTTTCTTCACAACAGCGCCAACTATGATACACATCTATTTATAAATGAACTTTCAAAAACACCAGGGAATATTTCTGCCATAACAAACACAAGTCAAAAGTATATTTCATTTACAAAAATGATATTCACAAAACCTATAACTCGTATAAGGTTTCTTGATTCTTACAAGTTTATGGGAACGCCACTAGCCAACCTCGCATCAAATCTAAGCTCCACGGGCTCTTTTCCAAATCTTAATTCATTCTTTCCAAAAGAGGAAATTCTAACTAAAGAGGAAATTCAGATTAAAGAGAGAATTCAAAGTAAAGAGGAAATTCTAATTAATGAGGAAATGAATGAAGAAATTCTTACTGAAGATGAAATTCTAATTATACAGAAAATTCGAACAAAGAATGAAATTCTAACTAAAGAGGAAATTCTGATTATAGATGAAATTCTGATTAAAGAGGGAATTCTAACTAGAGAGGAAATTGAAACAAGGAATGAAATTCAAAGTAAAGAGAAAATTCTTACAAGTAAGGGAATTTATCCTTATGGTTATATGGATTCATTTATGAGATTTAAAGAAACACAACTTCCTTCAAAAGAAAGTTTCTATAATAACCTTTATGAAGAAGAGATAAGTGATAAGGAATATAAACACGCACAAGAAATTTGGAAAATATTTAAGATAAAGAACCTTGGAGAATATCATGATTTGTATCTAAAAACAGATGTTTTATTGTTAGCTGATGTGTTTGAAGCTTTTAGATCACTCTGTCATAATAAAAATTGTTATGGATTAGATCCTGCCCACTATTTCACAGCTCCTGGTTTAGCTTGGAGTGCAATGTTGAAAATGACAAAACAAGATATAGATTTAGTCAGTGATGTAGATATGCTTTTGATGATTGAGAAGTCTAAGAGAGGTGGAATATCACAAGTATGTTCAAAAAGATATGCTAAAGCAAATAATAAATATCTTCCAAATTATGAGAGTGAAAAAGATAGTAATTATTTGATGTACTTTGATGCTAATAATTTGTATGGATGGGCAATGTCTCAATCTCTGCCTTATGGTAAATTAGAGTGGGTGGAAAAAAAGGATTATGAAAAGGCTTTGATGAATATTGTTATTTCTTCTCAAGAGAAATTGAATGACAAAGAAGAAGGTTATTATTTTGAAGTTGATTTGAAGTACCCGAGTGATCTTCATAATAAGCATAAAGACCTTCCTTTTGCATGTGAGAAAGAAACCCCAAAGAAAGAATGGTTCAGTGATTATCATAAAAGTTTTAATATTAAAGGCAAATCAACAGAAAAGTTATTAACAACATTCTATGATAAAGAGGGATATGTTTTGCATCAAAGGAACTTGAGACAATATTTATCTGCTGGGTTGAGAGTAGCTAAAATTCATAGAGTTTTAAAATTTAAACAAAGTCCTTGGATGAAAAAGTATATTAAATTCAATACAGATATGAGAACAAATACAAAAGTAAAATTTGAAGGGGAATTCTATAAATTGATGAATAATGCTGTCTTTGGAAAGACAATGGAGAATGTTAGAAACAGGCAAAACATTAGATTTGCAACATCTTGGAAAGAAGCTTCTAGATTGATAAATAAACCAAGTTTTGAGAGAGAAGAGGTTTTTTCAGAGAACTTTTCTGCTATTCATATGAAAAAGGAAAGTATTGTCATGGATAAACCAATTTATATTGGAACAGCAGTTCTTGATTTATCAAAGATATTGATGTATGATTATTTGTATAATGATTTAAAGAAAGAGTATGGTGAAAATGCTTCATTGTTGTATATGGACACCGATAGTTTTATTCTAGATATAAAAACTGACGATGTTTATAAGGATATGAAGAAAAACATTGGAGTATATGATACAAGTAATTTTAGTAAGAAGAGTGAGTTATTTTCAAAAAAGAATGAAAAGGTTATTGGCAAGTTTAAGGATGAGTTGGGTGGAAAAGTAATGAGTGAGTTTATTGGATTGAGAGCAAAGGCATATGCTTATAAGTATGGTGATCAGATTGATAAAAGGTTAAAGGGAATAAAGAAATATGTAATAAAGAAATCAATAACTTTTAGAAATTATTATAATTGTTTGATGAATAAGAAAGAAGAATATAGGAAAATGAATACAATAAGAAGTTATAAACATAAGATATATAGTGAAGAAGTAAATAAAAAGGCATTAGGGGCCTTTGATGATAAGAGATTTATTTTAGATAATGGAATAGATTGTGTTCCATATGGATATTGTATGATAGAGTGTATAAAATAGATTGTGTTCCATATGGACACAAGTTTTAACGATGGGAAGATGGGTTAGGGTTTTTAAGGGCTTCCGCCGCGTTTTTCACAATATATAAATGGTCGAACCAAGTATTAGTCAAACTAAAGAGTGGAGAAAATCTCAGTCTTGGTATATAAATGGAAAACATAATGAATGTGAAAAATATCAAATAAGTCTTATTGAAAAAATATCTAAAACAAAGGTAAATAAAACAAATATGCGAATCAATTTAAAAACCAATAAGTTAGAGGATGTAAAGAAAATAATAAATATGTTTGAATGGACTGAAAAATTTGATGGTTATCAATTGAACAATGGAAAAATAATTTACTACAATATCAAAATGATATGCAACTCAGGAGGTGGTCAGATGAGATCATTAAGAGAAGTTTATCATTTCGTAATGGCACAAAAGGGGTATCTTAAAAAATATAAAGATTCAAATGTTTTGTTTTTCAATATTTTAGATGGGGATTATTGTGCAAAGAAAATTAAACTATTGAAGGAATTTGAGAATGAACAAATGTTTATAGGTTCAATGAGTGAGCTAAACAATATGCATTGGTTATTTGATAAAGAGTGCCCCGAGGCTTAGACGTTTCAGATATTTCTTTCGAATCACCTTTAACAAATCTTTATCTTGTTGTATGGGCTATTTGAATAGAGAGCCCCTAGGTTAAAAGGGGAAATAAAAAAATGACCGTTTTTACAGCCATTTTTCCCTGCTGTGCAGGGGTTTGGCTTTTCTTGAGGCAATGTTTTATGGCCGGATGCCCTTCCTGACACCAACCCTGGTCGCCTCTTACGACACACAGGGATATGGTACACCTATTCTAACCGGGGCATACACCGGGACCAGTACACTGGCACTCATTTCGCCGACCTCGGAAGGATGGCAGGCTGAGTCAACCCTCTGGTGTTAATTCAGCAGCCAACGGGATTTGAACTCAGGGCCCTGGGATCCCAAGCCGCCACCCTAACCACTAAGCCAACACCAGGCTCCAGGTTAAAAGGGGAGACAAATAAATATACCTTGGGCTAAAAAAGGGATTTATTTTTTCAGCGGAAAAAAAGAAAAATTTCATGGCTGAAAATCCCCCATTCATTTACATGGGGAAAAGTGAGCCAGAACCAGTATTCTTTCCCTACTTATATATATATATATATATATATATATATATATATATATATATATATATATATATATATATATATATATATATATATATAGTTATATTGTCTTATCTTTTTTTAGTTTTATTTTCCACTTTCATCTCAGCATTTAATTCGTATTTCTTTTTTTATTTTATATTACCATTTACTTTTTCAACATCTTCCTTCCTGTGGAATTCCTTTGTGTTTCTGACCTTAGACCAATCATAATTTGTTCTCCCAACTTTTTGATTTCGATCCTAATCCTCCCTTTGACCTATGAACCCCCTGACCTCTCCACCACTACCATCATCCCTGATTTCGTGAGGATCCCCTTCCCTCAATATGCTCGTCGAGAGTGTTTTTTGCCTTCTCTTTGTCAATTCTCTCTTTTGCTTGTGAAGAAGGGCTCATGCCTGAAACGTCGCTTCCCCTCCTTTCCATTGACGTTTCATAAACGTCTCTCAACATGAGGTTGTGACAATGTAACTTCTTGTGATTCCATGAAACACTCCCTGTGATTCCATTCCTGTTCCTCTCATTTTCAGAAGTACAAGTTGTGATTGTGGAAAGAGGTGGAAGCGCTACCCTACCATGCATGTACCATGGAGATGGAAATATTTTTGCAGTCAAATGGTCCAAATCACATTCTGTCATGGTTGAATACCGTGGGGAACCATTGAAACCATATATTTCTGCATACGATACAAATGTTCCAAACGGTAAAGATAAAAATGATTTTTCCATCATTATTCGTCCTGCTGATATACATCACGAAGGGATTTTCACCTGCAGGATCAACGTGAAGGGAAAGATTGACGTCGTGAGAACAATCAAGTTGGAAGTTCCAGGTAAGCAATCCGGTGTGAATAAACAAATTGTTGACAAGCAAACGTTTGATAATCTTCATCCTAATTTATCGTTGCTGTAAATTGTACTTTTTCCAATATCCAATCCACAGAACAAACCAGGAAAAATGAATGTTCTTGTTTCGATAAGATTGTATTTGAAAAGGAGATCACAGAGAGATTGTTTGATTCAAATTAATAAATACGAGGATTGGAAGAACTCAAGCAGATGAAAAGAGAGTTGAAATTGGTTCTTCGATGAAATCGATTTGAAATTTTGACACACCTTTTATTACGAAAAATAACTCGCTGGGAAATTCAGAAAATAAATGAAAAAAGAGGAACATTGTTTATCCACTTATAATTATCATTATTTGTTCTTCAATTCAATATTTCCACATGATAGTTTATTTGTTTAATCCCTCAGGGAAAATGACTTGAGGTTGTGTGTGTGTGTGTGTGTGTGTGTGTGTGTGTGTGTGTGTGTGTGTGTGTGTGTGTGTGTGTATGTGTGTGCGCACGCACACATGTGCATGCAAATACATGTGTGCGTCTGAGCCCACACATATGTGTGTACGTTGCATGTTGTTATGTGTTGGATATGCATGTGTGTGTCATTGATTGTTATCTCCATAATTCGGGTTTCAAAAGATAGAACAACAGAGCCCTCCCAAGACTCGAAGTTTCCAAGTACGTTTCGGTGATGGATCATGAGTCATGGCCTAAGTTGTGAAGTTGTGTTGTTCTCAGAGTTTTCTTTTGAAGGGTCTTTTCAGGATCTTCACTGAGCTCCGGACGGCCTCAAACTGTCGTTCCTTTGTGGTAATGTTTCCAGGGAGGTTTGTAAAATCTTTATGAGGTTCTTCTTTATCATTCCCATTGCTTCAATTATCACTGGTGCAATTTCGGATCTCTTCAGCAACCAGGATCTTTTCACTTCATTCTTGAGGTTCTTGATATTGTTGCGAATTCGCGCCCGCCGACATGCGAACGGCAACGTAACTCGAATCGTGGCACGTCGCCCACCGGACGGACAATTCTGTCGTGACCCTCTCGGACCAACGCCGGGAGCTAGTCACGGGTGGGGGTTTAACCTCACCACGATCGTGCCAATTGCCCACCCGTGCCGGATAGGGTTCCTTGCCAAATTCGATCTACCTAAGTACCTGCGCGAGTGGTCGCCCGGGCGATCGCACCATGCCACGGGCCGAGTCCGGGCACGAACCGCTTAAGCGGTCCGTTCCGTGCTACAGTGATAACCGAGCGGTGTTATCGTCGGCCTCGACGGTTCCGATTAATTACCGGAATGTTGCACCCACTACGAACCCCTTACGTGATGCAAGATGGAGATTCAAATGGAGAAAAGACGAAGCGAAACGGGCACACTTCAACAAGCAAGCATTTTATTCCGCGGCACACGGAAAGCACGTATATACAGCCACAATAATCAAATGCACATAGAAAGCAAAGGAACGGTTAAAACAGACTACACGCGTACACACGGCAACACTTACACAGTTCTACTTGAAAGACGGCGCCAACACACATTTACACAAAAGCAAAAGGAAGAAGCCACCCTCACAGACAAGGAGGCAGACAGGCCCGTAGGCCAAATGTGCGCGGGGCCTGGAGGAGCGGCCAGGTCCGTGAGACCGGGGAGGTCTTACCCGCGTCCTCGTGACGCGTTGGCGGGCAAGCCGCAAAGTGTCCGCACCGCTGTGCCCCGACTCCATGCCCATGGCGTGCTTGTTGGCACCACGTTTGGGGTGGGGGAGGAATGGGGCCCCCCTTTTGCACTATCTCAGCATGGGGGGAAGGGGGAAATTGTTGATGCCCTGGGGGAGGGGAGTGGCTGGCTGGCTTGGGTCCCACGACGAGACGAGCGATCCCCCACACCGCAACCTCGTCGCCGACCGCCGTCCTCCTTGCCTCGAACCCGAGCTTCCTTGCCCCGACCCGCCGCCTGCAGCTCCACCGCGCGCACTCGACTCAACTCCACCAACGCAACGCTCCTTGTCTCCAAAAGCAACAACAACCAACCTGGTAATTCTCGCGCCTTTATAGCCGGCAGAAGAAGCCGATATGCAAATATGCGGATCAAAACGCGATTGGAGGCGGGGCCACGCCACCCTCTGTTCAGCCATTGGTCAGGCAAAAAGGGGCGTGAACCTCCCTGGATCCGCATATTTGCATAAACGGACTTCACCTATGCGCGCTTTGAGGCGGGGCCAAGCCGCCTCGTGTTCGCCCATTGGACGGAGGGGAAGTGGGCGTGAAGCGTTTCTGATCCGAATTTTCCCCTCGGAAAGGCCGCCATTCGCGCTCGCGGCTCAGTGCGTTCGGCACCAATCGCCGAACGGGCCCGAGACAGCCCGACGTTCAGTGTTCACAGGCGGCGGGGGAATGGCCGTAGAAGCGATGATGTGGGATGAGGTTGTGAAGGTAAAGGCGAAGGTGGTGGTGTGGCATTGTTGTGGTGTGATTGGTGCTGTGATTGGTGGGGATGGCGTAGTTGTTGAGATGCTGTTTGTTTGAAATAATAGATAGAACAGAAAAATGGCTAACTCAAAGCGTCGCAGCCCGGATGGATCACATAAATTCCCTCTATGCAACGGGTTTGGGCTAACTACACATGTACCTATGGAGATATCTCACCTGAGAGCCCTTTATGGTGTAATGCGAATTTCCACAGCCGTAACAATATTTAGTTATTTCTTGATTTCCGCATTATTGAAACCAAAATCACTGGGTACTGAAACCTCAATTTGTAATGCCTTCTTTTCCTTTTTGTATCTCAGTGCTATGTCCGGTTGCAGTGTTCTTTTTTCTATTTTTACACTGGATTGGACCATGAGGTCACGCGTGAGCATAATGTCCTTGTTTTTAATGATTACTTTTGGTTTGTGTTTCTATGAGTTTTGTTGAACTGGGATATTGACATTTTTGCAGATGTGCTGGAACATCCCGATAGGAGATGGCTCGTGCTTTCTGTTTCTACTTTGCAAAATCTACACTTATCCGACTGGTTCAGTCCTGCCATTTGTTTTTAAAGCCATTTTAAAGTGTAGTGTCCTTGTTCTTGGGCATTTATCATGATTCGTTCTCCGTCCAATTGAGCTGACCTCTTCGTAGCCATTCCAGTGATCATTCTTTGTCTATCCCCAATCTGTACAACTTTTTTTTTATATGCCCTGCTCTATTATGTTTCTCTCAGTTGTCACTATATATCTGTTGGTATTTCATCTTGTATTTATCTTTTCTCGTTTTTTTACAATCGTTGGGGCTGTTTTGGTTTGGTGTGTGACTTCTATTCACACCTGTTTTTGGAAGTTTTTTGCAAGGTGAGAGAGAGATACCTTTTCTGGCTTGTGGTGTTCATACTTGTGTACAAATTGTTGTCAGTAGTTTGTTGAACATTTCACGTACTCTGCAAATCCTTCAATAGTCGCTCTGTGCACTTCAGGTCCATCAGGCCGCCACCTCCTCCTTTCCTTGGCAGGTACATTTTTGGGATGCATTGATTTTTGTCAAACATTTTGTGGATAGAGGAGTTTCCTTGTTCTGATATCGAGTTTTCTGATTTCCACTTGTGGTCAGTTTACTATTTCACAGCTGTATTGGACACTGATACTGCTAGTTTTATGGCTTTGATTTTGGTCCTTTGGTAGAAGTATGTTTTCAGCATTAGCCTCGTTCTATGCAGGTGTTCTTTGGTAATTCGTTTGGACATTTTTTCATGATATATTTGGTGGCCCTCTTCTCCTCCGAGGTATTTGTAAGATGCTTTGTTGTCTTGCTCCTGCATTGTTGTTTCTAGGTCCATTTTTATGTTGTCCGTTTTAGTTGGTCTACCTTGCAAGAATATGTACTTGGCACATTTATCTCGGTCAAATTCCATTTGGAGTACCATTTCAATAATTTTTGTTCGGTCAACTTTTCGTCGTTCGGTGCAGAGTTTTAAATCATCCATGTAAAGCAGATGTGTCTCCTTTCTGGTTTCTTTGGACATTATTTTATTGGTTGTTGAGGTGTATCTGTGTTCTTGCTCATTAATGAGGTGACTTATTGTTTCACGATGTTCCCATTGCTGAATACCAACATTTTTGGTATCAGTATAAAGGATACTTAAAATGTTGGCATTCAGCAATACTAACATTTTAGTTGTTGGTGTTGCTGTATGCCAACATAACAATACTCCACCCTCTGCCGTACCATCTGTCATCCCTCACACCGGCAATCAGCAGCTTCTTCGCTCTTTGCAGTTATGGATAAAATCATAAGCTGGTCCAACATGTGGAACATGTCTTTCAATCCTGACAAATCTCACATTCTCACGATGTCTCTCCAAAAGGACCGTCTGGACCACCCCCCCTCCCCCATCGACTTTTCAACAATCCTCTGGAAGAAGTCCTTTCTTTCAAGCTTCTGGGTCTCACTATCTGCCATGATCTTTCCTCGGAAGGCCACATTTCCAACCTGGCCTCCAAAGCCAGTCACCAACTGGGAAACCTCCATCGTGCAATATCCTTCCTCGGCCCACCTGAGCTCCTGACGACATGCAAAGCTTTCATCCACAGCCTGATGGAGTACTGCTGTCCCCCTCTGGACTGGTGCTCCTGCCTCCAATCTTTCTCGGCTTCACACTGTGGAAACAAAGGCATTTTGGATCATTCACATCTCCTTCGATGAGGCTGAGTCTTTGTGCCTCTCAATTGCTCATCGCATGCAGGTCGATGGTCTTTCTGTCTTCCATTGCCTCCTCTCCGGTCTCTCCCCACCCCCCCTCCCCCCACATGCTCTATTTTCGATTTGTCCCCACCATATTTCCGTGGGGTGCTCAAGGTCCACCAACAGCCCCTTTCTGGTAAAACTACCAAAGTCACGAATCACTGCTCACCTTCACTCTTTCATTCCTCTTTTTTTCCTGCCTTTGGAATAAACTCCCACACTCCCTTCAACCCCATCCTTCCCTCCAGGCCTTCAAAACAGCTGTTCACCACCGCCTCTTATCGTCCCCCATCCAAATCCTCAATCTCTTCTACCCCCGTTAATCCACCCCAAACCCATCTCCTTCAAATTCCCTGCTTTCCTTCCTGAAAGTCCCTGAAATATCCATCTTGTATTCCCCATGTTCCCCACCCATCCCTCTCCCATCCACAGATCTCCTAATGTCTCTCTTCCCCACTGTTTTGTCCTTCCCACTCCCGCCCCTCTTGTCTCATGCCCCCCTCGCTGTACATTGTGTGTTCGCTCTCATACGAGCCTCTACAAGGTATACAAAAAAAAAGTGGTCTATTCTGTAACATCCTCTCTTGCATCACTTCTGTTCTGCCTCTTGGCATCCTTGTTGTATTCGGTGGTGGTACATTGTTTCTGTGATGATTCCTGTTCAAAGCTTTATGTTACTGGCCAGTATTTGTGAGGTAGTTGGGTTTCTTCTTATTTTGGGATGAGGAAGGTGTTATCGTCTGTGAGACATTCATCCATTTCCTGATCCCCTTGGAGAAGTTCATTGAATGCTTGAGCATAGGGAACATGGAGAGCATCAAATTGTTTTAGCCAGAAGTTTGGAATCCCATCTGGGCCAGGGCTTTTGAAGTTTACCATCTTTGCATCTTGTTGTCTCGTCTTTTCAGCATCAATTATTACTGGGGATATTTCCGTGAGATGTTACTTCTTCTCCTCCAGGTTTCGGATCCATTCCACCTCCTTATTTTTATTTTCGATCTTCATAAATTCCTTTCCAGAATTGTCCAAGTTCATCTTTTTTAGGAATGGATGACACATTCTGCTTCTGCTTCACTAGTTCACCGTTGAATATTTTCAGGTTGTTTCAAAACATCTGGTGTTGTTTTCTCCTGCTGTTAGCCTCATCATCGTCTTTTTTTATTACAGCACGTACGCTATATACAATACCACCGAGTTTGAAATGTCCCCGGTGTCTACCACGTCTACCACGTCTCCAGTGTCCCCCCTCCCCCACGTGCCTGTGACAGCCAATGACGGCCGTCCGGTAGATGCAGTGCGTAACCCAGACCGAAATGGCGACAATTGACGGAAATACCCGAGTATTTCAATGGAAAACCATTGAATTTATTTTCCTTGCTATCATTTCCATTTTCAATTTATTTTTTAGCAACCATTACCTCCAGGTCTTTGTTTTATTATATATTTTTTGGATTATCCTCTTTCGTTTTGGGGTGTGATTTCCCCTTTGGAATTGTACTGTCTCCTTTCTGAGCATCTCCCTCTGTCTATCAAGTCTTTACTTCCATGACGGAACTTGGGTTTTATTTGTGGAACCTGTTCTGTTCTTGCCGTGTTTTGGTGTTACTTTTTCGTGAATTGGTAGTGCTGATGCAAAATTTCCTATGTTTATTTCTTTTGGGTGGGGGGGTTGGAGGGGATTTTGGTAATATATATTTTAAAAGATTTGCTTATTCTGCTGATTGATGTTTTTGTGCGTTTATTGTTATACAAGTCAAATTAGTCGTGGTCTTTCTTCAGTTGGTGTCACTCTCACCTCCTCTATCTTATGAGCCATCTCCTCTTCCAGAGAACGTTGTTCTTCATCATCCTCCTCCTCCTCTACTCTCTCCCTCTGTTCCCCTTCATCCTTCTGCCCATTTTCATTTGTCCTTTCCTCATCTGTTTGTGCTGTAGCCATGAATCGATCTCTTCCACCGCTCATCCCCCACACTTCAAATGCAGAGTACGTTCTGTATGAGAGGATGTCTTCCCTCCCCTCAACATTCCAGATTTCATTGTTTTTATCTTTGCTGTCCTACTTTGGACTTGCCTTTTGGGACAGGCAACATCATCATTGCTTTGCGCTTTGATGTTGGGCTAGGCCTCTGTTTGGGGGGAGGTGTAGCCATTTATCTTAGCAGGATACATCACGGCTGCCTGGTGTGTCCGCACAGACTTCACAGAGCTTTCTCTGTTGGGGGCCTGTGGCCCTTTGTTCAGAGTTGTTTTTTTTAATACTCTTCAACACACCCAACCAATTGTGCGTCACACATGGGGCTTCGTTGCACCATTTGGTGGCTCCCGAGAGCTCGCTCGGCCTTTCGCACCGTGTGGAATTTCTGTCACGATGGTTGTTGTTTCACGGGGAGAGTTGTTTCTTTGTTGGTCGAAAATGTGATGAAATGGAGTTGATGTAATAAAAAGGGGCCATCTATTTATGACAGGCTGATGAAAGGGGAAGGGAAGAGTGGACGAAATTAAAAAATCTAAAAGTAAGAAAAGACCAAAAGCGTGAACAGAGAATGGGAGAAGGGGGAGAATTGGGAATGTAGGCTGTTGTTTATTATTATTATTATTATTATTATTATTATTATTATTATTATGATTTGTTTTGAGAGTCAAGGCTCGTGGAAAAGCAAGAACACATAACGGATCAGGATGCAGCAAAACAAAATGAACAACAGAAAGAGAGGGGGGAGGGACACCAACAGCAGGGTTGAGGTACAAAAAAATATGGAGACAGAAAACAAAGTTGGGGGTAAGGATTAGTCGAGGAGAATTCAGGGATAGATAAGATGAATACAGAAGCAAACTCTCAAGAAAGAAAAAATGAGGAAAGAAATTTGGGATGATCTGAGATGGTGATGAACAGCTGTCTTGAAGACCTGGAGGGAAGAATGAGATTGAAAAGAATGTGGAGGTTGGTTCCACAGGTGGGGAAAAAGAGGAATAAATGAGTGGAAATGAGCAGTGATTCTGAAGCAGTAAGGGATTTCAATCCTTTGTATGCAGCATGTGACTGCTGGTTGCATCATTTCTGGAATCACTTTGCTGATGCTGTTGATGATGATGATGCCACCTGTGTCTTCGGACAGGAATTTTATGGGGTGCTTGAGTTAACCCACCTTCCCTTCATCAAAATACTTCGTGGGATCTTTATGTGCGCCAAATAATTCTTGCAGATGGGAGACCCGACTTAATGTTCATCCGAGGGATGGCACACACATTTATGCAACACCCTGCCTGGGAAGCACCAATCCGACAATTTATAATGTACAATAATTCTACATGCAAAAGTTTTTCGTTTTTCATTTTCATCCTCCACCTTCCTCAAGATGGTCTTGGGCAAGAACAGAAGATGACAAAACAGGGGCAGGATAACCTTAACAAACAGTTTAAACTTGACCAATAAAAAATCTCATCAGATTGAACATGTCCTGCAGTGAATGTCACCTGCTCCAGCTGTGATCTGAGCCCAAATACCCAATTTGAAATATACTTACCAATTACATGGGCTCGGACACGAGGTGGGAGGAGCACGAGGACGAAGTTACCCATGTTCCATGGCGCTACCACTCGCTGAACCTCAATTCCATAGAGTCTTCGTGGGACTGTTTGGGGATGCACCAAAGACAGCGGTTTCCACCTCCATCAAACCGACGTGAATTGGAAGACTTCCTTGTTGAAGAATAACAACCTTGCCTCATTCCAGCAGAACAGTTCCAGACCTTTGTTGACTCCATGCCACATCGTATCCATGCTGCAATGGATACATTTGGTGGTCCAACAACCTATTAAGTGACATTTTGTTGGTGTTTCCTATTTTGTCCACCACCTGCAGATCAGTAATTGAATCACAATAGATGGAAACAGATTGAAACAAGTGGAAAAGTTTGGAAATGTTGGCCATATGATCATTGATAATGGAGAATGTTACACAGAAATCCAAAGGTGAGTAGAGACAGGTATAAGTTATTTCAGGAAATATCAGCAAGGTGTTGACATCGAGGCAAATGAGTGCATAAACAAGGGTAATGAGAAGAGCTAAATGCTATGCATGAGCAATGCTGTTCTGTGATGCAGAGACGTGGACACTTGGGAACAACACTTTGGTTGGTGGTTGAAGTTTTTGAGATGTGAGAATACAGACAGAGCCTCAGTATGGCTTGGACACATCAAAACAGTAATGGATAAATGTTGAGGACAATTATGCACATGTGAATCTTGTTCGATACCACCAAGAAACAAAAGGTTCATTATCTTAATCATATCTTCATCATGACTGTTTCTAGAAAGAAGTGGTGAAGGGAATTGTTGAAGGTAAGGAAGATTTAAGGAGATGAGGAATCACTTGGATGGCCAATCTATAATCAACAGTGGACTGACTGAGCTGTTTGCAATGTTGGAGGCTAATGGTCAGAGGAACAGCTTAGAGATCGATGGCAGCAAAACTCCTCGAGGAAGGCAACACCTGGCGAAAATCGGATTTAAGAGAGAAAGTAACTTTCATTATTGAGTATGTTTTAAATGAAGTGCCCAAAGTATGACAGTTAAAAAAAAACTGTCATTAGGTGGACACATCATGCATGCAGAAGTTGAAGGTCTGAAGAAGTCAACCATGCTGGGTGTGCGTGAGGGAAGAAGAGGGAAGGACAAACTTTGTATGTGTTGTATGGATGGGGTCGAGTCTGCAACCAAGCTCTCTCTGCCAGAACCTCAGGAAGTAGTGCAGGATAGGGATGTTTAGAGACATCTGATCATGAATGTCACTATTCATGTTTAGAAAAAATCGATGGAACGATGAAAAAAAAAAACATGGAACGAGACAAGTCGATGGATGTTTTAAAAGTAAATTATGACACTATCATATTATGATGTTCTTCTTTAATATGTTTCAGAATGTTCGTTGAACAATCTTCTGCAACTCATCAAGAATATGGGAATTGCATTTGGAGTGGTCTTGTCCCTGCTCCTGCTGACTGCTCTTATCTTGTTCAAGCTGGGATATTTATCATGTCCATGCTTCTTCAGGTGGGGATCAGTTGTTTTGAACACGTTTAATGTGATGTGAGTAAAACGAAGACATTAATGATCACCTAAACCTGCAATTCAGAATTATTGAGAAGAAATAAAACTCAAATTTGAGAAACTGAGTATTTATCGATTTAATTACAAATGAACAGGTGAGAACCAACATCATAAAATATGTGGAAAAATTATGTGCCTACACAGCAAATCAAACCCAGGTTCTTTGTCAACCCGTCCTAGTGCTCTGCCATCTGAGCTATTTGCGTGACCAACTGGCTGAGCAACGCAATTCTTATGCAACACAATATTTCCAAAAGGTGTGGAGTCGGACAAAACTTGGTAGCTGAGGTATGCACTCCAACAAGTCCCATTCTCGTTCTTCTTGTGAATCGTGGGCAGGATCATGTAGATTCTGCACACATTCTCAAGTGGAGCTTCTCCAACACAAGATGGGATCAAAATTTAAAATCCTTCACGTGTTGGTACATCCTGTTGCGAGTATGCCGGCCAGGTTAGGAGTGGCCTCTCTCACAGGCTTCCTGACCTTTGACCAGGAAGCAGGTCAGGCCAGATTATATCAGTGACTTGCTTGCAGGTACCATGCAAACCTGTACAAACCTGTCTCATGGTTGAGTTGTCGGTGACTAAACGGACTCCCTCCCACCAGGTTTCCGGATGAGGAGGGTGAATGAATTTGGACACCCTGCGTGATTTAAAAACAAAACCAATCAAAGGGCAGAGGAGCTCCTTGTTAGCCAACAGCCATCCATATCTAGTGTCCAACTGTGTCTGCAGACGCCCTACTGCAGTTGGGTTACCTTTTTCGGAGGTTGGTGGCAAGATTTGCACTCCGGCCACCATAAAATACTTCATTCTGCAAAACCCTTAAACACAAATAAAACTGAAAACCCACTCTGTGGGAGTACCTCCTGTGTTGTTGCCATTCATGGGGCAGCTCGCCAGATGACAAGATTGGGGCAAAGCCTTTGGGACCCCCATTCTTTGATAGGCGGAAAAGCATAGGGTAAACTCCTTGGGTCAGATTGTGGTGATGTGTGCCGGAGTGGTGCTGAGGTGTCGTCCACCAGATGGCGGTCTCCTTGGGTTAACCTGAGGTGGTCCCTTTGGGTGGGTGCCTGGAATATCCTATCCTTAAGAGAGGATGATCACCTGTCTTTGTTATCATCTGAGCTCCAGTGCTTGAACATCGGTATTGCAGCACTCTCTAAGGTTTGGAGACAGGATAGTTTTGAGATCATGGGGGGTGGTTACACCTGCTATTGGTCTGGTTGCTCTGATGGTTTCCATGTCCAATGAGTTGCTGCAGCTGTTTCCTGTAAGCTGACTCCCATGATAAATGAGGTAACACCGATCAACAAGCGTATTATGAGACTGAGTATTTGTCACGCCTTGGGTGACGTATCCCCAGTCTCTGTATATGCTCCGACTGAGGCGAGTGATCTCACGATGAAGGACGCATTCTATGCCGCGCTCGAGTCTGTGGTTGATCAGTGCCCCAGGCAAGATACTATTCTATTTTTAAGGGATTTCAATGCATCGACTGGCACTGATGTGGATGGTTACGAGACAAGCATCGTTCCCCATGGATCTGGAATTATGAACCAGAACATCACTAAGTTCCTTGACTTTGCAAGATGTCGTGGACAAAGGGTGGCTGGTTCATGGTTTGAGCACCCATTGGCTCAGCACTTTACATGGTATTTCAACGCTGGTGATGTGGCAAAGTAGATTGACCATGTGCTTGTTGATGGTCCCTGGAGGATGATCCAGAACTGCAGGGTCTATCAGAATGCTCAATTCCTCAATAACGACCAAAGGCTTGTTGTAGCAACTCTGAAGTTACAGCTTAAATCTGGGAGAATGGAACCATCCCAGCCCTGGCTGGATATTCGCAAGCTCAAGGATGAGACTGCAGCTGAATAGTTTGTGAACAGGCTGAGTGGGGATTTTGGGGGGGTCTGCGTGCTTTGGGAAATCCTGAAGAGTTGTGGAGTGCCTTAAAGATTGATGTTGCTGGTGATGTCTTGGAACTCACCGTGGGGCGAAGAAGATTGTCTCAAGGGACACTGGATTTTATTGACCAGTCACAGGGCCAGGCTTTAATGGCAGAGCTGAGCTGATAAGGGATGTGAGGTGTACAACTGTATGTGCACTGAGGTTGAACAGGGATGCCTATGTGTGAGAAATCTGTGAGGGGATAGTGCATCACCTGTGGTCAAGTGATTCTCGTCCTGCTTACAGGGGAATGTGTGCATTGCTTTCCTCCAAGCCCATCCCTCGGTGTACTGCAGTTAGAGCAGAGGGTGGTAGGCTCTTGACAGAGGAGTCAGACGTGAAGGCCTGCTGGGCCGGTTACTTTGAGAGGTTGTACCAGGCCGACCAACCGGCTGTTGAATTGGATATCAGCGGTGTCACTATTCCTATTGCTGACCCTCCAATAAACTGTAATCCACCTTTGTTTGTGGAAACACAGGCTGCGGTGAACCAGTTGAAATGGGGTGAAGCTCCTGGAATCTGTGGCATCCATGCTGAACATTTCAGAGCTGGTGGAAATGCTGTACTCATGTCATTGCATGCAGTTCTGTGCTCTGTTTGGAACACAGGCATCATCCCAAATGACTGGAAGAGGGGCCTTGTCGTCCCTCTCTGGAAATGGAAGAGTGATCGCCAAGACTGCAGCAACTACCGAGGGGTGACGCTGCTCTCAGTGCCGGGCAAGGTCTTTGCTCAGTTAATTATTGAGGGGTTCGCCAACATCTCTGTTCCCCCACTGTTTTGTCCTTCCCACTCCCGCCCCTCTTGTCTCATGCCTCCCTTGCTGTGCGTTGCATGTTAGCTCTCATACGAGCCTCAACAAGGCTACAAAAAAAAAAACATCTGCTTCAGTCCCAACTCCCAGAGCAATCAGGCTCTACACCAAAGAGGTCAACGATTGACCGTATCCTTGTTCTTCGGGTCCTCACTGAACGCAGATGACAGTTTCGGCAGGCGCTGCTTGCAACCTTTGTTGATCTCTGCAAAGCGTTTGATTCAGTGAATCGGGATGCCCTCTGTTGGATTCTCGGTCTTCGTGAGGTGGCACAAAAACTGATCAATCTGATGTCTGAACGATACTCTGGGACTGAGAGTGCTGTGAGATGTGGTGGTTTCATCTTTGACTTACTTCCAGTTGTTACTGGAGTTCTTCCGGGGAGTGTACTGGCCCCGACGCTTTTCAGTGCTTGTTTGGACTGGATTCTGGGGAGGATGTCTGAGAGATGAAGCTGCAGTGCATCATTTGTGGGTGTTCAGATCTCTCATGCTGATTTTTTAGACGATGCAGTCATCTTTGCGGAGACTCTGGATATCCTTTTGGTGGCCCTCAAGGTCCTGAATGAGGAATCGGGGCCGCTGGGATTGCGGGTTTACTGGGTCAAAACTGAGATCCAGACTTTTAATGACATCTTGGAGACTGTAATCTTGTCTTTACCCATTTGTGGTGAAGATGTTGAGGTTACGGAAAGATTCACTTACCTTGGCAGTGATATTTATGTCTCCGCTGGCTGTGAGCCCAGAGGTCAATAGACGTCTGGGTTGGGCCTGGGGAGTCATGGATTCACCTGATCATGGGGTGTGGCGCTGTTGGAACCTGTGCAGGACGAAACCTGTGCAGGACCTGTCCGAGTCTTCAGGTCCTTGGTGTGAATATTGAAGTCGAGAATGAACGTTTGGGAATGAGGAAGAGAACAATGGGGAGGGTTGTAACTGCAATCACAACACATTCCCCTGTCCTTGATTCGAGTGGATAGCTAACCGAACGAAAGACGATCACTTCGGAAATATCTAAACTCAAGGGTTCTTTTATGTGTTGAAAGTTACTCCCCGGGGTCTTTCCACAATCGCAACAATATGTTTTGAAAATATTTATCGCACTTCATCAAAAATCACAAATCCAGTGATAATTTAGCAGAAGGAAGATACAATGTGTCAATCGAAGGATGGACGAACTGAGACCTCCATCGAATTGAAGATCCCTACATTTTCAAGAGGACATCAAAGATATAATTTCTCTCATCGTTAATGTTATATAACCTTGAGCAAAATGTTGGTTTTATTTTCAGTTTATTGTTCAATTACTAGAAGTGATGACATTTTGATTTTTCTGGGAAGATTGAAGAAATTACAATTGTTGAGGATGCTTTGAGAATGCTGTCCTGATGATTATTTTGACTCCACAGCAAGTCCAATGACGTTCAGGATTGTAATGAGGTAAGGTTCATTTTGTTGATCTTGTTTATAGAAGTTTTAAAATGTAATAGTTCCACACTCAAAACTGTTAACTTTTGCATTAGTTTCATTGGTTTATTGAAAGCTTTACTGAAAATGCATTTACTCAATTGCTAAGACTCAGTCAGATAATCGTCTCCATGAGCGAAGATAGAATTATGTGGAGAGAGAGAGAGAGAGAGAGAGAGAGAGAGAGAGAGAGAGAGAGAGAGAGAGAGAGAGAGAGAGAGAGAGAGAAAGAGAGAGAGAGAGAGAAAGAGAGAGAGAGAGAGAGAGAGAGAGAGAGAGAGAGAGAGAGAGAGAGAGAGAGAGAGAGAGAGAGATAGATAGATAGATAGATAGATAGATAGATATACATGTAAGGATAAATCATGCCATCATCTGTCTCCCATCCAGACTCCGAGTTTGGTATTGTGCTCATTCATCAAATATTCAAACTACTAATTTTTTTAATTTGTAAAGGAAGAATGCGAGTGAAGCTCATATCTCGCAGCAATTCTAATCATGTAGTTCTTGCCTAAATTGTTTTTCAATTCTGATGCAGTTTTCAGTGATACAAGCTGAAGTGAATGTATGAGAAAGAGGCTTGAAGAAACAGAAATCGGTACGCCACTTCATTTATCGCAAATGTTCTTTTTTCTGCACCTTTGCTTTATCATCTTTCTCTTCTTGTTTTTGGATAACACCTGAGGATGCCAACTTAGGGACATGAGGAGAACATGTTAGATTATGTAAAGTGTGGTAGTTATTGGTGGGATGTTATAATGGAGGAACTGCACATAGAGTGATGAAACAAGAAAGCAAGGACTTCCTTGATGTCCCATTTGGTGCAATGGCAGAAAGCAGAGTTATTCATGGGGCGGTTCAATCTACAATGTGTGTCTTTCTGATGAGGAAGTGGTGTTATCACGATAAAAATTAAATATTTCAACATCTCTGAATAATCATGTGGCACGTTAATGTGTCGAGTCAGACAGTAACAGACAAGGAAATGCCAACTGATTAATTACGAAATGAGAAACTCAACATAATGTTCAGCTTAATAAATGACTAAAAGGGGGTATTCTACTCCAAATGCACCACTCTGATTGCAGATTGAACCACCCCGTGAATAATTCTGCACGAATATTGTCTGATATTTGGGATACAAAATGTATCCATATTCAAGCAGCAAGTATGGTTGATGAAGGGTATCACAGGAATGAATAGAAAGGGCCCCAAGACACAATGAGTCTTGTGGACCTTTCTAATTGTGCCATATATTCAGGATATTATTAACTCCTCAATCCATATATGATCAAGTGGTTAAAACTCATGGGTGATTTTTAAGAACATGAAAAATCATATTGTACTATCGCTTCACTTCCACTTCTATCCATTCCTGTTCCTTTGTTTCACTGTCCCCATGTAATCTCACATGATAACGAATCAAAATGCAAATCCAAAAGATTTCAAGCCTTTCACGGGTTCAAGCCTTTTATTTTTGGATGAGGGGACGATCGTTCCAAAAGAGAAATTCAGAGCAGGCTACAGTCAATTTATTCAGCCGACTTTTTAACATGAATACCAGGCCCAGCATGGAAAACCCATTAGGTTATTGAGGAAATCAGGACATGTCGCTTCCTGAAATAATTGGTTCTGCAAATGTAACTCCATGTGTTTTTAGTTCACCTGCACTTTCGTCAGGTGAGCTTATGCAATCGAGCAGTGTCGGTTGGTAAATCATTCAGTCAGTCAGCGAGTCCAAAAACACTTCAGTCATTATCGCTTGAACCAAACACACGGTTTTGATGAGGGAGGTTCACGGCACTGCCTGGCCAGGTGTGCTTTCCCTGGGGTGTTTTGGGGATGTGTATGACAGAGAAAAGCTATGGAGTTATTGACTTCATAGTGGTTACCTTTTGTCTGCAGGTGGCAGTAATGCCTGACCAGACATTCCAATAAACCCTTTATATTGGTCTCAAAACAGACTTCAATGACAATATGTGGCAGCTTCAAACCATGCCAACATTCTGAATTACCTTCAACCAAAAGTTGGTCCTCGAGATGATATGGTTCAGTTGTGAAGGAATAACATACAGTGGAAAATCGATATAACGCTAAGCGTGATAGCGCTTGTACTGATATAATGCTCATACACCTTGGACCCCCAAAAAATACTACTATTTCATGTTTAAAGGCAAAAAAGTGAGAAAATAGAGTCAAAGTTAGTCCAAAATAGCACTAAGTGGCGAAAAAAATTCAAGCTGTCATCGCCCTGTGTTGAGTTGACATGTGGTGTGAAAATACTCACGAGCTGTCATCTTCTCGCACCTTTCCCGTATAAATGGCGAAGCTGAGATAAACAAAATCAATTCAATTCAAATCATCATAGCATCCCTTTCTCCTGTAACTCACGTTCATGTTCCCTTCTAACACCATACAACACAGTACACAACGTAAGTACAGTACTGTACTGTACAAGATTAACTAATGTTCACGTGCTCTACCGCCCACATCCTTTCAGAAGAGTTGTCAACAACTTAAATCTAAGCTCCCGTTACATCTCCTGTACCAGTTCTTCGACATCTTCATCACCTTCCAGCCGAGAAATCTTCAAATTTGTTCGTTTTGTTTGCTCTGTTCAGTTCAGCACCGCCATGCTGAAGCGGAAGTGTTATTCCATAGAGGAGAAGCTACACATAATTAAACGGATGTGGAATGGTGAAACTAAAGCGACCATCAGCAAGGATACAGGCATCGCTGGTTTAACTCGAAGAGGATGGTTGAAGGATGAAGAGAACATCAAGAGCTTCATCATCACTGTCAACTCCAATGAAGGGATGAAGAGGAAGAGGGTCAAGCTTGGGAGGGATCAGGAGTTGGACCAGGAACTATTCAATTGGTTCTGCAAGTCTGGAGAGCTTGACATCCCCATCTCAGGCACCATCCTCCTTCATCAGGCCAAGAAGATCAACAAGGATCTTCACAAGGAAGAGAGAGGTAAAGATGCTGACTACAGCTTAACCAGGGGGTGGCTGCAACGCTGGCAGGATCGACATGGGGTCCACATGAACCAACGACATGGAGAGGCCAAGTCTGCAGACCTTGAATCTGCCAAGAACTACCTCTCTGTCTTCAATGAACTAATCAAAGACAACAACTTCACAGAAGACCAGGTTTTCAATGCAGATGAAACTGTTCTGCATTACAAGACCCCTCCAGACAGAACTATGGACCTGGATGACAACCCATCAAGAAAGACTGGACACAAGAAGCCAAAGGACAAAGTCAGCCTCCTTCTCTGTGCCAACAGGTCAGGGTCTCTGAAGATGACCCCGTTGGTCATAGGGAAGTCACTAAACCCCAGGTGTCTACACCATGTCAACAGATCCCTCCTTCCCTGCATTTACACCAACACCAGGAAGGCTTGGATGACAGGTGCCTGTTTCAAGGACTGGTTCTTCCAGAGGTTCTGCCTGCTGTGCGGAAGCACCTGAGAAAGCTTGGGCAAAAAGAGAAAGCTATCCACCTCATTGACAATGCCCCATCTCATCCATCAGGAGACATTTTAAAGTCCAAGGATGGGAAGATCTTCGCTTCCTTTATGCCCAAGAACACCACCAGCAAGATCCAGGCTTTGGACCAGGGGGTCATCAACTGTTTCAAGCTATTCTACAAAGATCAATTATGTGAAGCTATGGCCAGGGAGCAGAAAGAGATGACCGTCTTCCTCAAGGCCATGGACGTTAAGAAGACGATGGAGTTTGCAGGGCCAGCCTGGGAGAAGGTCACCAAGGACACCATCATTAACTGCTGGAGGAAAGGCCTAGGTCCTCCCAAGTCTAATAATGAAGAAGATTTCAATGGGTTCTCCAAGGAGGAGGTGGGCAGGTCTGCCATCACGGCCCTCAACCTCGCCCCTGGCACATCAGCTCTTGATGCTCTCCAGGCCTGGGTTGATCAAAAAGAAAGAGACCTGGCTGAAGAACTGCTCAGAGAAGAACAGCTGTCAACTGGAGAGGATGAGGAACCCCTAGAGGAGTCGGAAGAAGAAAGGCACCAGTTGAACCTCTCCCCTAGCCTCTCCACTCCAAAGCTGAACAGTCTTTCCTTTATGGTCTTCGTTGGTTGGAGTCCTTGGATGAGCAGGAATGCCCCAATCTTCGTTTGAAGATACACCAGGTTAAAATCCTTCTGGATGACACCCGAAGACGCTCAAGAGCATCCATGAAACCAACCAAGATCACCGATTTCTTCAAGAAATAAATTCCGAATTCTTCAAGATATAAATTCCATATCCGTTTTGTGATTAAGGAAGCGTAAAATATTTTACTAATTTATGTGATAATGTACATTTTGTATTTTTTATTTTGTAAGTAATGTTCGATTGTACATAAAAAAAATAAAATATATTCTATATGCATTCAATTCCTGTGTTTATTTCTTGTTTTAAAAAAAGAAAAGAAAATAACTTGACCGCTTCGTCATCAACCCCAACAATCCAAGATGGCGGACGTACATGTCCACGTGTTTTGGCTCTGGTTTGTATGAAATGTAAAATATTTTTCACTGCATCAGTATAGCGCTGTATCATTTATAACGCCCGAGTCGCTTTGGACCCCACCGGTGAGCGTTATATCGATTTTCCACTGTACTAACACACAAACACTTGAAAATATTTATCTGCCATAAAGAAAGAGCTTCGTCTCAGGGTGCCTGCGTCCATCCATCACTGTCTGCATGCATCCGTTCCTGCTTGCATGCATCCATCCGTCGATCAACAATTATCCTGTGAGGGATATCACTTATCAAGCCCAATCTGGAAACAGTGTGACATAGTTGAGGAAAGTGAGGATATATGGGCTGCTTTCAAAGAGTATGATATAGTTGAGTCAGGGGAGGATATATGAGCTGGTTTTAAACAGTGTGATATAATTGAGTAAGGTGATGATAGATGGACCGGTTTCATACAGAATGATATCGTTGAGTAAGATGAGGACAGATGAGCTAGTTTTAAACAGTATTGATATAGTTGAGTAAGGTGAGGTAAGATGGGCCAGTTTGAAACAGAATTATATAGTTGAGAAAGGTGAGGAGAGATGAGCTGGCTTTAAACAGTGTGATGTAGTTGAGTAAGGTGATGATTGATGGGCCGGTTTTAAACAGTGCGATGTAGTTGAGTAAGATGAGGATAGATGGGCCGGTTTTAAACAGTATGATGTGGTTGAGTAAGGTGATGATAGATGAGCCGGTTTTAAACAGTATGATGTGGTTGAGTAAGGTGAGGATAGATGGGCTGGTTTTAAACAGTGTGATGTAGTTGAGTAAGGTAAGGATAGATGGGCTGGTTTCAAACAGTGTGATGCAGTTGAGTAAGGTGAGGATAGATGAGCCGGTTTTAAACAGTATGATGTGGTTGAGTAAGGTGAGGATAGATGGGCTGGTTTTAAGCAGTGTGATGTAGTTGAGTAAGGTAAGGATATATGGGCTGGTTTCAAACAGTGTGATGCAGTTGAGTAAGGTGAGGATAGATGGGCTGGTTTCAAACAGTGTGATGCAGTTGAGTAAGGTGAGGATATATGGGCTGGTTTCAAACAGTGTGATGCAGTTGAGTAAGGTGAGGATAGATGGGCTGGTTTTAAACAGTGTGATGCAGTTGAGTAAGGTAAGGATAGATGGGCTGGTTTTAAACAGTGTGATGTAGTTGAGTAAGGTAAGGATAGATGGGCTGGTTTTAAACAGTGTGATGCACTTGAGTAAGGTGAGGATATATGGGCTGGTTTCAAACAGTGTGATGCAGTTGAGTAAGGTGAGGATAGATGAGCCGGTTTTAAACAGTATGATACAGTTGAGTCAGGTGAGGATAGATTGACCAGTTTCAACATACATGAAAACAAAAACTCTTCCTCCTTCATCTTCTTATTCACAGATAATGATATCGCCCGATCAAACAGCATTTCCAGTTATGCACCACCTTTTAAAGTATCAGAAAGCAGGTTGCTATACTTGTAATACAGGTTAAAAATGGACACAAAAAAATCACCTTCCAATAATTCCATTAATTCATTCGCACGATTTTTAAAGTGTATAAGTTAATTTTTATTTACTTTCTCTGGAAAAGACAGGTCTTACATTCTCGTAAGATACAATACCAACTGTGCGTTTGGTCGTTTGTTTGCAAACTACTTGTACTACTCTGGATTTTGGCTGATCGATCTTGACCGAATTTGAAATCAGTCCTCAGCCCCAAGTCTACACCTCCCTCAGAAGAGGGTCTGACGAAATATCAATATTCATAACTCAAGTGGGGTGTTCTAATGAAGATTTAAGCTGTCACCGAGTCAAGAGCTTGCAATCAGCAGTTGTAGAAACAGTACACAAGTTGGAAGGGGATGAAACACGTTAAGTGGACAAAAAGTGTCAATGAAATGTGAATGGATGAAAGACAATTAATCCACAGCCATCTTGATCCCGATGGAAGAAGACTGTACAACATTTGAAAGGGAACTCTCACTTTAACTTCCATGTTTGTTGATGTATTTGTTTCTGACTGGAAGCACCCACTCCCTACGGGATCCGTCAAGGTGGTCATGTTATTATATTTATGCCTATTTTACTCCAAGGAGTCCCAGGATAACACACCCAAATAATGGTTGCGATCAGTTGAGCCGTTTTTGCGATACCTGGGAACAGACAGACGGACAGACGCTGAATTATAGTAAGATGACACCATTAGGGTGCAGTCTACATTTATCGTATTATTGTACTACTGTATTATTGATTTTTTTTGCTTCTGACCGAGCCGCAGAAACACCTGTCCATTGATTGTGCCTGGTGTTGGCCTCATGTTTAGGGTTGTAGTCTTGGGATCCGAGGGTCCTAAGTTTAAATCCCAATCGTTCATTGAATTAATACCAGTTGGGGTTGACTCAGCCTGTCATCCTTCCAAGGTCAGCAAAATGAGTACCAGCTTGCTGCAATGATTGAGCCATTTAAGTATCCTGTGTCAGAGTGGTGACCCGTCCAGAATTGTGCCCAATAGCCCAGAAGACTGCTTCAGCAGCACCAATGCTCTGTATTGAGTATGGTCCCAATTGATGGATGGATTCTTGATTCACCCGCACAAACTCATTGCCAATAATAATCATAGAAACAGGACAACACACTTGTTTTATTGAAAACAAAATTAATGTTGGGATTACTCATTTTTTACAACTCCTGAAGTCACAATGTATCCGAAGGGGAACCTTCAGATGGATGACATTGTAGTGATCTGAATTCTGGAGTAGTATGGAACGAGCAATCATGGACTGCGGGAAAATGTATGAACGAAATTGAGGCATACATTCTATCCACATGATGTTTTCCTATTGTCTTGGTTTGCCTGGTGCTGGCTTAATTGTTTGGCTTGGGATCCTGGGATCTTGAGTTCAAATCCCATGAGACTGTCGAATTAATACCAGTTGGGGTTGACTCTGCCTGTCATCCTTCCGAGGTCAGCAAAAATGAGTGCCAGCTTTCTGGTATCCTGTGTCGGAGTGGCGACCCGTCCAGGATTGTGCCCAACAGTTAAAGAGGCTGCTTTGGCAGCACCAACGCTCTGCACAGCATATGGTCCCAATGGATGGATGGATTGTCTTGGTGAATGATCATTGATATCAGACTTTATTTATCGGTCCTCGATGCACAGACAAATACATATACATCCTTCAAATAAATACATTCTGCAACACGTGATCTTTCACTCTTCTAACATGGTGCCACAGAGTGACAGCTACTGACGGTGGGTTGTGTTACTTGGGCATGCACGAACATTACCTCTCCCATTACTCAAGGGAACAAGTATTGGGGTGAAGGCTGATTGATGTCTTATATTTAACGGTTGCATAATCAGGGTTGAGTTTGAAAATTGAGCTTTGAGCAATGTTTTTATTGTGTTAGTGTAACACTCACGAAGTATCATCAAACAAGTTAGAACAGTTTGTAGAAAGTCACAGAAATTGTTAAATACTGTATTAAACAAATGAAATTCACTTTAATTAGCCCTGTCTTCATTAACTTCCAGACGGTTTGCTAGTTTGATGATCATTACTAAAAGAAAGATTGTGAAGTTCAACGAGTAAGAAACTATTTGTTGAATGTCATTATTGTAACTTTTTTTCTTCTTCAAAGGTTTCAAGATTGAAAGAACATGCTGAATATGTCAATTTGTGGGAAAAAGCCACCATTAGCCTGATGTCGTCTCCAAATACCAAGGGATAAATGATCTTTAACCTTCATTCACGATCTTTTATCATTGCTTATTAAAACATCTCTTTACCACCATCTCAGGTCCCCCATCCAAACCCATGATGTTTTCTAAACTCATTAACCCTCCTCACATCCACCTCTTTCTGAGTTTCAGGTGACCCGGTTTCATCCCCATTCCTTCACTCTCTTCATTTTTAGTTTAAATTCCGTTTTCTCCCCAGTTTTCTCTTCCACTTCTGTGATGAAGAGTTTATGGCTCGATCCAGCTTGTTCACCCACTGCACGCCCTTCCCCATGTCCTTTATTCCTCAAATTCGAGATCTTTTGTTGCCCCCCTCAACCCATCCATTGCTCTTTTTATTCCATTATGTCCTACTCCATGCAAACTGTGTTCCAGCTCCTCCATGAGCCTCGACTCTGTATCACAAGAATAATCCATTAAAAACACTTCAAGCACCAGAGAGCTGAAATAGTGAAGCTCTTTCGATGACTGGCACGGCATCTAATATGCAAAGCTCAATTCGTGTTTGGTTGTGGATATGTGCTTCAAAAACTAATAAACTACTGAACCAAATGCAGCAAAATTTTGCATGTTGCCTCACGGTACCCCAAGTATGGTTTCTGTCTCGGTAGCATATTTGGGGGAGGGGGTTCAGGGAGTAGTGGGGGGAAGACCCCAATTCTCTCTATTTAAGTGTGTATCGTGAAGTGACCCCGGAGGGAGCTGGGATCACAAATCATCTTTTTCTTCTACGGTACCAACTGTATCAAGAAAGTTTAAACAACATCATGGTGATGTTTAAATCAAAGTGAAAATAATTCAAAATTTTCAAAATGGTTCATTTCACTCATTTTAAGCAGATGTTCAAACCAAAGCATCCAACACTGAGCTTCGTGGCAAAGCAGAAGTGATTTTTGCTCACACCATATGTAAGCATAAATGATGGTTGATGAAGGCGTTGTGAGCTGACTTCCAAGCAGATCGAAGATGACCTCAGGTAAATTATAGAGTGAATACAACAGAATGCTTATGAAGTACACAACATGTTGTATTTTGATGAAATCCGTCAGCAAAGTAATGGGTAGATTTGCTCGTGAGATATGAAAATAAATAAATAAATAAAATCAACAATTATTCAACTGAAATTAATCAAACTCGTGCCGAAAGGAATCAAATTCCTCAGTTAATGCAAGTCTGGCACATCATAATGTTGTTTCAGTATCTGGATGTGAATGGGATATTTCAGGATGATCATGCCACCATATTTAATTTAGATTCACACCATGCCTTGTTGTGTCGAAACAGGCACTCAGGATAAAGGATAAAAGTCCATCAAGTCAATTTCCTTGATGTTTTTACCAGACATTGGATAGAGAGACAAAAATGGCACTTGGCCTACCAGGTGTCATAGTTGGAGAAACACCCATCATGTGACCAAATGGTGGTCTCCAGTCACGTGGAAGATTGAGCCATATAGTTTAGAACAGGGCTTCACAGCGTGCTCAGGAAAGCTGAAAGGCACCAAGGCAAACCCTTTTGGATTTTTTTGCAAAGAGATCCACAGGACACTTCACTTCAGGCTGGAGGCCGATAACAGTGGAACAAAGAAACAGTCAGTGGGATAGGTGACCTCTGTCAGATCCAAGTGATTGTTCTCGAATTTCGAGAAGGTGAATTGTAGTAAAATGACACCCTTCGGTGCAGTCTACATTTAGGATAAATGAGAATGCACCATTATTGATTTTTTTTTTGTTTTTTGTTTTTTGGGTTTGACCGAGCCCCAGAAACACCTGTCCATTGATTCTGCCTGGTGTTGGCTTAATGGTTAGGGTTGTGGGCTTGGGATCCCAGGGTCTGAAGTTTAAATCCCACTTGGCCATTGAATTAATACCAGGTGGGGTTGACTCTGCCTGGTATCCTTCCAAGGTCAGCAAAAATGATTACCTGCTTGCTGGTATACTGTGTCGGAGTGGCGAACCATCCAGGATTGTGTCCAATAGCCAAGGAGACTGCTTCGGCAGCATCAACACTCTGCACAGAGTATGGTCCCAATGGATGGATGGATGGACTTGTTCTCTCCACGGGGGATCTTTCCACCAAAAAGAACATTCTCTGAAAAAGATACTACACTGATCAATAGTCAAGAAGCCGCACATGTCGACATCAAACTGGCACAGACCGTAAAAGTTCTCACAAGAGCGATAAGCCTTCGCAGACAAAAAACACACCTTTATATTATTACGAATCTGGAAGCCATTTTCACACAAACAGACAGCAGTTCTCACAGTTCAGTTATTTCGATAAGTATGTGTTTATAGTCAGGGTCCCGTCCTGTATAATGGGAATTACATGTGTGCGCTGTGAGGTTTCTTTATGGTTAGTTTTTTTTTTTACATCTTGAAGCCGCACAACACCAAACAAATCTTCTTCGCTCATCACCTCAGGGCTGGCTCCGCCTTAGCCAGATGGAGTGTTCGGCCCGACCAATGAGGCCAGCATCACAACGAGTCGCCCGACAACCCCTCGTCCAATCCGGAGGCGAGTTCCTCAGAGCGGTTCCCTCAACCCACGGAGGAGGGGAAGGAGAAGAGAAGGTGGCGAGCTGCCGTCAAGAGAGAGAAGAAGCAGGTGCAGATTAATCATTACATGAAGCTTGCCCGGAGCACCACCAGTGGAATTACTAATAAGCATGTTGCTCTCATTTGGCTTGCCTTTGCTCGAAGGAGAAGAAGCCTTGTTGCCTGCTCGCATTCTCGCCTTGCCTGCTGGCGTTCTCATCTACCCGCGGTTGCTCATCTCGTCTGGTCCGGTCTCGTGCTGGCTGGCGTCCGTTGCATCATTCCTGGTCCCTGGTGCTTGGTGCGGCGACGGAGGTGTGGGTTCGAGTTCCACCCCCCATCCCCCACCCCCCCCGAACCAGCTCGTCTCAACCAGACCGCACGAGGCAGACAGGTGCAAGCGTAGGTTCCTGCCCTCAGCTCACCTTCCTTCCCCGAGCTGAAGGGCCAAATAAAGGCTGCGGCCACCATTTCTTTGGGTGTGTGTGTGGTGCCAGTCTGTAAGTAGAAATTGTGGTGTTTTTGTTCATTGTACATTTTCCTGCATATTGGGATAACTCTGCTCTTTGTGCTCTCCTGCCCCCCTGATAAATAACCCCCCCCCCCAATTGTTCAATGTACCAGCCCGTTGTCTGTCACTTTCTTTCATTGACTCAGCATGGTGCGTAATGAGAATTAGAGAGGCCATGTGCCGTAAGTTGTCATTTGGACCGGTGCGGCTCTGGTAACTCCCGCTCGGTACGCCGGACCCGAGTCAGTACATGCGACTCGATTCGAACACAGTCGGCCGAGGGTGTGGTTTCCCCGGGAGCTAGACGGCGTGAGTACTTGGGTAAATTGGAATTAGGCAAGGGGACCCGACCTCACGCCATCGAAATATTGGCGACCACGGTCCTTTAAATGACCCTTGACCTTTCGGAGTTGTCCGGAAGTCACGACCTAAATTCCGGGTGTTCGGTGGGAGACGGCTCTACTGCTCCCCCTGATGGTCGTTTATCGTCATAGAACCCCAGCCCACAACAATATTACCTGATAACTACAACTTCTGATTCAAATTTATGCATATACAATATGTATTATTACATACAAGTTTTAACATCTGTGCTTTTTATACTATCATGTTCATGGGGTGAACCCTCATTCACCAACCCTGTGCAAGTGTGATTGGACAAATTAAAAGCCACGCATGGGAGATGGAAGTTTTTCCAAAACCTGTCTGGTGTTCTAATTAACTAGTACTAGATGGTGGAGACAAGAGAAACACCTCCACCCTAGAGGTTGAACAAACAGTTTAATGATAAAAAAAAAATAGAACCACTGGACCCGAAGCGAATCTGAACATTGGAACCCAAATTTCGTAGCATTCTGATTGGTGGGTCTGGAGAGGAAGATTTTGAAGGAATTTGCATGATTTTCCCAAAAATTTATGAAGTCTGCCATATTGACACACTTTCAGTCAAGTGATCGGCATGACCTCTGTAATTTAACATCCATACCCTGGCCTAATGGTGTAGCTCAAATTTGGTAGCATTCTGACTGGTGGGTTTGGAGAAGATTTTTGAAGAAAGTGACGAAGTCAGACGTTTTGACATACTTAAAGACATGTGACCGGACCGAGTTTTGCAATCCCCTTTATCAGTCAGGAGCGGAACGTTGCTGCCAAATTCTGCATAGAATAGCAGTGAAGATGCAAACAAAATAATGTTTGAAATCAATTTTCTACCAATCATACTGTTGCGGTTGAGGAAATTCGCAAACCACCATTCAGGTCCCATAGGTGAGATATCTCTGTAAGTACATGTGTAGTTAGCCCCGAACCCGTTGTTTAGAGGGAATAAATGTGATTCATTCGGGCTGCGACTCTTTAAGATAGCCGTTTTTCTGTTCTATCTTTATTTTGAACCAACCACGTCTCAACCACCATCACACAACAACCACCAACCGCAACGCCGCTTCACAACAACGCCAACAGCCACGACCTTTACCTTCACAGCACACCATCCCGCAACCATCGCATCACCGCCATTCCAAGCATCACCATGGCCAGGGACCACCACTTTAGACCCTCCACCACCTTCACCTCTCCTTCTGCGGCCATTCCCGCACCACTTGTGGGCACCGAGCGTCAGGCTGTCCTGGACTCGTACAGGGCGCGTGCCGAGCCGCGGGTACAAAGTAAGGCCTTTCCGAGGAGAATTCGGATCAGGAATGATACACGCCCACTTCTGATCCATCCAATCAGCAAGCGCGGGGCGATTTGGCCCCGCCTCCAGGCGTGTCGGAGTAGAATCGATATATGCAAATTCGAGGATCAGGGGAGATTCACGCACCTTTTTCTCCATCCAATGGGCGAGCGTGGCTCCACCCCCGAGCTCGTTCTGATACAGAAATTTACATATGGGATCTCCTACACCACTATAAAGCGCCGAGCGCGGGGCGAATTTAGTCAGTTTTGGGCTCGGGCGAGTTGGAGAAGTGTGGCAGCGGGAGAGTTTTTCGGTCAAGGGAGTTGGAGAAGAGTCAAGGCGAGTTGGAGAAGTGTGGCAGCGGCAGAGTGTGGCAGCAGCAGTCAAGTCCGGTCTGGAGGAGAGTTAGTCTGTCGGAGGTCGGAGTCTGTCGGGGTTCGGAGTCTGTCGGGGAGCTGCAGAGAGGGGAAGCCGGGAGCGCGGTCAAGGTCGCAGTGGAGTTGCTCGTCGCGGGACCCAAGCAAGCCAGCTATCCTCTTTCCCCAGAGCATCAACAATTCCCCCCCTTCCCCACCCCCCACGCTGAGATAGTGCGAAAAGGGGGCCCCGTTCCCACCCCAATCCAAGCAGTGCCAAGGAAAGCCGCGAAGGAGCGCGGAGTCGGGGCACCACCGCCACGTTTGCGGCTCATCGCAATACGGGTAGGCTCCACCCGGTCTCGCGGCCCACAGGTCTGTCCCCTTGTCGTTGAGGGTGGCCCTTTTCTTTTGCTTTTTGAGTATATGTGTTGTCGGCGCCGTCTGTAAAGTAAAACTGTGTAAGTGTTGCCGTGTGCTCGCGTAGTCGGTAGTAGATCTGCATTGTTGTGTTTCTTTTGTTGCAATTGCTTTTGGTGCATAATTGTTGTAATTGTATATGTGTGCTTTCCGTGTGCCGCGGAATAAATGTGCCTCATGTTGAACTGTTTTTCCCGTTTCGCTTCGTCTTTTCTTTAATTGAATCCCCATCTTGCTTCACGTAAAGGGTTGGTAGTGGGCTTAATACGCCCGATAATTAATCGGAACCGTCGAGGCCGACGTTAACACCGCTCGGTTATCCCGATAGTACGGAACGGGTCGCTTAAGTGGCCCGTGTCCGGAGTCGACCTGCGGCGAGGTGCGATCGCCCGGTCTACCCTCCGTGTGGGTACTTAGGTAGGTCGAATTTGACAAACAACCCTATACCACGCGGGTGGCCGATTGGCACGATCGTGGTGAGGCCGAAAGGCCCACCCGTGACTAGTTCCCGGCGTTAGTCCGAGAGGGTCACGACAGAATTGTCCGTCCGGTGGGCGACGTGCCGCGATTCGAGTTACGTGGCCGCTCGCACGCCGGCGGGCGCGAATTCGCAACAATACAATAAACATGGCCGAGAGACAAACACCGCCCAGACACGTCCAGAGATAAAACCTGCCAGATGCATCCGGAGCCAACCATCCAGACACAAACACTGCTCGGACACATCCGAAGACAAACACTGCCTGTACACATCTGTAGACAAACACCGTTCAGACGTAACCACCGTCCGGATATGCCTACAGACAGAGAGAGTGAGTAGGGGAGAGTGAGAGAGGTATGGGAGGAGGGTGCTGCACTGCAGTGAGAGGAGGTAGAGAAAGGATGGGACAAAAAGAGAGGAGAGGGTGGGGGAGGGAAGTTAGCAGAGAAAATATGTTATGCTTTCTAAACAACACATACACACACAAACACACACACACACACACACACACACACACACACACACACACACACACACACACACACACACACACACACACACACACACACGTGCTTGGCCAACATCGGCAATTTTCTGGGAATCGGCAGGTTGGAGTCGGTGTGATTCCCGACTGCAGTAATTACTGTATAAAACCCAAAAACCTTGAATAGCTTTCACCGAAAAACAACATTGCATTTATATGGATGGACATTTAATATATATGTTCACAAACATTATTCTTTAGAAACAGCATTGTGTGACGAGTTGGAAAAAAAATTTGGCTCCGGAAAAGAGAAAACGCTTTAATACGTCAAACGGCTTGGAAATTGGGTGTTATTTCACAACAACTTGCTCAGAATGAATAACGGAGCACGAACCACTCACTGAGGATAACGGAGCATGAACCATTCGCTCAGGGAAACGGAGCATGAACCACTCGCTCAGGGTAACAGAGCATGAACCATTCGCTCAGGGAAACGGAGCATGAACCATTCGCTCAGGGAAACGGAGCATGAACCATTCGCTCAGGGAAACGGAGCATGAACCATTCGCTCAAGGTGATGGAGCACCAACCACTCGCTCATGGTGAAGGAGCACGAACCACTCGCTCAAGGTGATGGAGCACCAACCACTCGCTCAGGGTGACAGAGCAAGAACAACTTGCTCAGGGTGATGGAGTATGAACCACTCGCTCAGGGTGACTGAGAACAAACCACTCACTCTGAATGATTTGGCGTGGCAAAAGCGTCCACAGTGAGTGAATGATTCACTCAATGACGTAGCGCAGTCCCGCGATCGAAAATGGGCGCTCAGTAAGTGGCTTAAGCACTCCAACAAGCACTCCCAATCAAATGGTTGACAAGGAACGGCTGGCCAGGCTGTCACTGCACGCCACATTGGATCCCTTTTAACTTTCAAGCCAGTCTTCACCATGCATGCAGCATTAATTGAAATAAAATGAATTCGTGCAAATAATGCCTTTATCCACAAAGGAGTTACTGCTTCATGCAGAACAACTCTGAAGACATTGCAAAGTTCAACCACCCATGAAATACACATTGCAGAACATCCACCATGTTGCCTCCTGGTCTGTATACGTGTCACGTGGTACATCGGTTCGGGGTCCACGCAAAAGTTATAACTCTATTTTAAAGCATCCATATTTCACCAGATCTGCGTTGATTCCCGATAGAGCACCTCGCGAAACCTCCAAAAATATAGACACAGAACTGGCAGACGGCTTGGCTAGGCAGTCCCTCTGGGGGACAGGGCGTAAGCTCAAGCAGTGAATGTATTAAATCATATAGTTTGATGAAGCTGGTTAATTTTGACTTGTTCCTAAATTTTTTGTGAACTCAATACAATTCTCCAAATAGGAGAAAAAGATAAGTTTAATGATTTGGAAATTTCACATTTTCTTGCGTATGTATGGAGGAGGGACCAAAGACTTGCTTAAAGTAAATAGGTCGATTGGCTTAGACATTAGACTTGTTTATTTCTTTAAATTATCAGATTTCACAACAGATTTCGACATTTATTTTGTCCGGACGATATCTAATCCTCAAACCGAAATTATATTTTGATGATATACTTTAATTAGTCCGTGAGAGTTGATCGTGGAAAATCCTATCATATAATGCATGAAATCGCTACAAGCTCCTAATTTGAAAACGAAAGCACTGACAAAAGTGATGTATACAGCGATTTGTAGCTATTATGAACAGGCATTGGATAATACAAGTGAGGAAAGTGGAAAAAAAAACTTTATCGTTAAGAAATCGTTGCGGCCTGTTCCAAGTCAAGGCATGGTTGAGCAGGCCAAAAAACTTGGTGGCTTCAGACCCCATATGGAGTGGTTACCTTGGATACACCTGATAAAGGATATAAATAAATAAGACTGTTAATAATCTTGAAAAGGGGTGTTTTAATTCACTCAAACACCAAATTTTTAGTCACGCACTTCCTTGGATTTTTCTTTGTATGCATGCAAAGTTTCAATGCTGCTCGGTGTCATGGTTTTGGAGTTGTGGAGGAGACGCACTGACATTTATAAGCAACGATAAGAGTGGAAGGTTGTACAAGTATACAAAAAGCAGCAGAGTTGGTAACTACGCAGCAAACTCATAAAAGCAATCCCAAATCACTGAAACCATGTTGTTGATCTCACGATGAACTCTATCTCTATCTCTATCTCTATCTCTATCTCTATCTCTATCTCTATCTCTATCTCTATCTCTATCTCTATCTCTATCTCTATCTCTATCTCTATCTCTATCTCTCTCTCTCTCTCTCTCTCTCTCTCTCTCTCTCTCTCTCTCTCTCTCTCTCTCTCTCTCTCTCTCTCTCTATAATCAGTCTGTGATTGTTATGATTTAGCTGATTAAAATTATAGATCATATTTGACCACGTTTTTGCAGCCGAATCTTCATCGATGATAACGACAATGTGGATTAGAACCTGGAGTAACATTTTAACCCATCGGTGATGAGGGCCAACTCGTAAACATACAAGATCATTGTACTCACTGAGGAAACGTGACTCACAATCCATTGGTAATGGAAGATTGTTGCATGGACACTTCCAAACGCGAGTAAAGTAAAAATCTGGAGGGTGTATTCAATTGCATGTTTGTGTGATTTATTTATCTTCGAGGTGCAAAATAACGAATGTTGACGAGAATTCTGGAAAAACTGGAATGACAATCGGTAGAGTGCATACCTCCGCAAAGCTGACCATTTTGTGTTTTTTTATCCCACGAAGAGGCTGGATCTGAATCTGGACCTCAACCAAAATCGAATCGGCTTGTTCTCGTCACCTACCCAACTCCTCTACCTCGTTTTGTCATAACACGTCCAAACTTTGGAAATATCATGTTTTTATCGGTTTTAGCCCGATCTCTCAATGGTGAAGAACCACTTGTAAAATTATAGCATCTGGATTCGTATCTTCACCAAAATCGAATCATTTCGTCCTTGTCACACACCCAACCTCTCCACCAAATTTCGTCTGAATCTGTCTAAACTTTTTGAGATATCCTGTTCACAGAAAGACAGACAAACAAACAGCCAGGGGTGACAACATAACCTTCACCACCAAAAAGGGATGAGTTTTATTATATTCAGTGTATGAAAGAAATTTTGGTGATAAATAGTTCATTTGATATTTTTTTAACGTTCAGTGGTCGACCTCCAGAAAAATGAAATTGCACCATTCTTTCAGACTTCCATGCGGCAGGCATGTGGTAAGATATGATGGCATCATGGTTTGGTTGATTGAAAAGAGGGATTTCTAAAAGTAAATGAAAGTTGAATTCCCACAACTATTACTTGTTTCTTTGCTACATTTTATAGCATGTCAAAAATTATTCCTCATTGAAGAAGGAAAGTGATTCCAGTGAATTTCAGCAATAATCAATAAGATTATTTGTGAGATATATATATATATATATATATATATATATATCTTCTTCTTCTTCTTTCAGCTGCTCCGGTTAGGGGTCGCCACAGCGGATCATCCGTATGATCCGCATAGTGATTTGGCACATGTTTTACGCCAGATGCCCTTCCTGACGCAACCCTGGTCGCCTCTTACGACACAGGGATATGGTACACCTATTTTAACCGGGGTATACACCGGCCCAGTATACTGGTACTCATTTCGCCGACCTCGGAAGGATGACAGGCTGAGTCAACCCCCTGGTGTATTAATTCAGTGGCCCAACGGGGCTTGAACTCAGGACCTTTTGGATCCCAAGCCGCTGCCCTAACCACTGCGCCAACACCAGGTATGTATATGTATATATATATATATATATATATATATATATATATATATATATATATATATATATATATATATATATATATATATATATATATATATATATATATATATATATATATATATATATATATATATATATATATATATATATATATATATATATATATATATATATATATATATATAAACAATTAGCAGGGCACCTGCCCTCGGGTGATCTTGTTCTAAGCATGCAACACGTTCTTCTTCCGCATACCTTGATTTAGGCAGTGTTTCGGCAACCGACAGCTCTGTATGTGCAAAAACAATAACCTGGATTACATGCATGAAGCAAAAACATACCTTCTGCTTAGAATTCAAAACACCTCACTGCACTGGAAATGGTGGAGACTTGTAATACCAGGGAAAAACTGGAGATGGCGAGACAAGATACACATTTGCACATTTACACAGAGAATTTGCATCTCCCACTACCCCCAAGACCACTGGCAAAGATTGTTTAAAAAAAAAAACTCTATCCATGAATTGGGGTCATACTGATTCTACGTCGCAAGTCTGGATGTAATCGACCCAGAACTGTCGGAGTAGTAGTGCAACAAATAAACAAACACCGGTCCATTAATTAGAGTATGGATAGATACACAGCCATGCAAATATACGCTGCTGAAGGGCAAACATACTGCCAGTTGATAGCAAACAATATGCAACTTTCACGAATATAGTGTGATGGACAAAAAGGCAAGACAAAAAACCTACGATTTGGAATGGAAAGACAACACACGGAACTTAGCATGTGGGTCTGATAAGCAATCCATGGCACAGCATTCAGCAATCAGACTTCTCGGAACAATATTACTCAGGACTCACCCATATTTAGCGGAACTGCAAAAAGTCTCACATAAGAGACAAAAAAAAACCATTTCCAACAAAATACAGATGAAACCATGAACTTGGGAACAGCCAACAATGAAGAACAAGCCGGTAGGCGACATGGGTGGTCGCTATATAATTGCATACGAGTCATACAGTTTTTGACAGATCGGGCTGAAATTTTTTGACAAAGAGGTTGATGATAGTGTGCATGAAAGCGCGGAAGGCGATTTTTAATTTTAGAAAAAAAAAATATTAAAATATATTTTTCGGATTTAAGTTTTTTTTTCAAAGTCCCGTTGCGAGGCAACGGTGGCGTCCATAGCAACGGTGCTCAAAAGCATACAACTAGATCCTGGTATGGACCTACCAGTCAAGTTTCATCAAAATCGGTTGACTCCTCTGGCCTCCAGAGCTGTCATTACATACAAACAGACAGACAAACAGAAAACCTGAGAATAGTGGTTGTCAAGCGACCACCCAACAAACGATTGGTGAGAGAAAGCACGTACAAATGAGTGATTAACACTGAACAATCAAATGTTATTAAATGAGGGCAAACTTGTGCTATCATATTCGGTCCTATCAGGGGGAGGGGGAGGGTTGGTGGATGACAGAATGACCTTGAGGTACACACACTCGCTTCTATTCTAAGCTGTCTAACCTGAGTTCGAATCCCGACCCAGCTATGAACTGTCATCCCGGTGTTTCACAGGCAGGGTGATTCATCAATGCGTGTGCCGTCACTCGGATGGATACTTTCCTGCTCGATGCCTTCTGAGTCTTGAGCAAAAATGAAAACAGAAAAAAAAATCTAGTGTGGTTAACAATCAGCTTCCTTATTTTGTGGATTACACAAAGCTTGGTGCGGTATAAAGGAGGGAGTGGGGTGATCAGATTCAGGACAATCTCGATAATTTCATTGATTGAGCAAAATATTGGAAGATGCAGTTCAACATCAAGAAATGTAAGGTGATGGGGAATGGATTTCAGAACAATGAAAGCAGAGATTACAGAACGGAAGGGGCAATCTTGGAGCGTGTCACATCGGAGAATGATCTGTGGGTGTACTTGGTGGGAATAGATACAGAAGGTAAACAGAGAGGACAGTGCGAGGTATAAATATGTAAAGCCAACAGGGTTTTGAGATGTATACGTAAGTGGATGAATTATAAATCAAAAGAGGTAGTTTAAACACTTCAAAGTAGATTTTCGTAAGGCTTCTCCTGGAATATTGTGTCCAGTTTTGGTCATCTGAGGAAGGACAAAGCTGCCAGAGAGAGGGTTCAGTGTAGATCTATTAGAATGATTCCAGGGCTAACTAGACAAAGCTCGGAGGAACAGTTGAAGGAGACAAGACTTTAAACATGAGAAAGAAGGTGATTATGAGGGGATCTGATGGAGAGATTTAAGATAATGAAGGGTGTGGACAAGATTGGTGGCAATGGAGTTTTTCAGCAGTTTCAGAATGGACAATATTAGGACCAGGTAGTGGGGCAACTTAGCATAACAATTGTGCATTTTGTGAGGAAAGCACCAAGTTTGGCACACTCGTACCCGAACATATTATGAACAGATGTGGATATTGGGCTATCTCAAATTCAGCCGCTGATGGCTGTGGCAGCCATTTTCCACTGCCATCAAAAATTTTGAGATGGCCCAATATCCACATCTGTTCATAATATGATAGGGTACTCATGTGCCAAATTTGGTGCTTTCCTCACAAAATGCACAATTGTTATGCTATATTTAGCTAAGTTGCCCCACTAAGGGGCCATAGGTTGAAGGTAAATAAGATGAGTTTGGACAGTTTTTAAAGGCAGCATGGGTTTTTCAATCGGAGAGTGGTTAATACATGGAATGGTCTCCTTGGAAAGGTAGTGGTGGTGAAGGAGGTGGATAGTTTAAATGGTAATTAGATGGGTACCTGGTTGATTTGGGGATAGACGAGTATGGGGATATTGGCAGGACTTGGAGGGAGCTTGTGTGTGGATGCATGGGTGATGGACGCTGCACTTGGTGCAGCACAGGCATGATGGGCCGAATGGCCTTCTCCTGTGTATGTTTTCTTGTGTATCAATCGAATGACTGAGAAAGTGAACGACTGAGAGACAGAACGAATGATCTGCAGTCCGCAGGTTGCACATAGAGAATAAAAGTGCAAATCAATGCAGAATCAAAATGTCACATCAACATAAGAAACGTCCGGCATAAAATCGTAAGATGTGTCAAGAGGCTCCAGGATCCGCAAACACGACTGGCCAACACGCCAGACCTCGACCGTGGGTGGTGTTCGGCACTGAAGGGGCAGATCCCAAAGGGGACTCAGCGGGTGCACTCAGAAGGTGGATGGAGCACGTGAGGCGCCCATTTTCCAAGTCACGTGATCGTCGTGCGAGATATCATTGGACAATCGGCAATTGCGCGCGTCTTTTGCTTTGATTCAGCTGTTTTCTGAGCCGCAACAGCCACGACGTTTCGTCGCCAGCTCTGTGTTAAATCCTCAGACGCAGTGTTCAGATATGGCTCCTAAAAGCGAAAGGCACCATTTTCTGTATCGTCTGCTGCAGTGAAGCAACAGTACAATCCTGAACTACTTCACCAGGTGAGCCAAACATCCGTCGTGACATCGTCCGTTGCCATGACGATCTGATGATCCGTAATGGCGAGTTCAGATTGAGTGTTCGGGATGTTTTCGTCGCATTTTGTGCATGTTTGTTCGATGTTTTTGTTGATCTGTATTGGAAACACTTTGTGGATTGTACTTACATCGTTGTTGCGAATATCCGTCTCGAACATTCCGAAATCTTCAGCTTTTCCTTCGACTCAGTCAGTGATAGGCCTGAGGCCTTTTTGTGGAGTTGCTCGACTTTCCCAAATTTTCCTCGTGAGTTGATGTTAATTTTTTTTGTGAGAATTTTTGAAGAAAAGGTAAAACGAGATTTTCCTTGGGGGATGGGGGGGGGGAGGAATGCTCTCCTGGAAATTTTTTAAAAATCGATGTTAAAATATGCATTTTGGGGATGATTCTGTCCATATTGTAACAAAAAATTATGCAAATGAAAGTGATATTTGAGGAATAATTTTTTTATTTCACCTGGACATTCATTGCTGGAGCCTGGTGTTGGCTCGATGGTTGGGGTGGCTGGTTTAAATTATCAGCGTCTTGGGTTCGAGCCCCTCTCCTGCTGTTCAATCAACACCAGGCGGGTTGACTCAGCCCGTCATCCTTCCGAGTTTAGCAAAATGAGTAACAGGAGGAACTACATCACCGTTGGCCAGCGGTCAGACTCGTGAACATATAAGTGACGAGAATACATCTGAAAGGTGTTCAAATACCTCAAGGGAATGTTAGGTTGCTGAGATACTTATGAATAGCCCTCCAGGAATCGGCACGGCCGAAAGCAGGAATTTTGATAAAGGATCCAAGAAGAAATCGAATCCAGACTCTTCAGACGAACTGCACCAACCCATGTAAGACAACGTGAGATGTGCAAGGTACCACAAGGGCAAAGAAGAGCTTGACTTGCACATGATTGTGCCAATATCAAGAGGAAGAATCGTTACCGGCGAAACTCCATGATGAGGTTAGTGCTTTTTCAGCTCAACACCAGTCACAGATCTCTGTTGAGTGGAATGCGTCTGACAGACCAACAAATGGCAGTCGTTCATGCCCAAAATGTTAAGCAGCTGGATTGTTTGTGTGGAACGAAAAGACATCTGAGACGTTCAAAATCCGAGTCAATCCTTTCTTCCAATCATGACTGAACAATCCGCTCGTCTCTTCCTGTTGCACCTCGTTCTGGGAAACCCCCGATCAACCCGAGCTTGAGAATATTTACATATTATGTTAACATGAAAGGCAAAATGATGTAGCTACAGATCGCGATGGCACGCAAGTTCTCCTTGACCTTTTGTGAGACAATTGAAGAAGAATTCTATAGAAGGAAAAACAGTACGCCCCGTCTCGGTGATAATTCAAGCAGTCTTCTACAGCTCTTATAAATCACCCACGAGGGATGAATGAACATCACAGCCTTCCATTCCGATCGGGGAAACCCCCGCGTCCCCGATTTTTCCATTTCCCCGCCTCCTTTTACTATTTCTTCCATCTTCAAACTGAATCGATATATTTTCATTCCAAGCATCATCATTTCAATCACAAATTAATACTCCACCATTAATATCACGAAATAAGATGTAAGCAAACACTCATGATGTACATTAATATAATATGAATGCCATTCCTGGTGATAACTGATACAGACGAATGTGCCGACGGGGTAAGGCAGATACGCAACACCGACGTACACACACTTTTTCCTGCCCGACAGACATCTAATGACGGTAACGTGCTTGCAAGCTTTTGTACCTGGCTAACCTCTACAAAATCAGCTCATTTAAACTACTATGGGAGTAATTCACAAAATCATTGTCATGATGCATTGTTGCTTTAGCATCACACCCAATCTGGATGAAATGGGTTAAGGAATGAATCAGTATATTGGAATAGTACCTCAATTCCCAATAATCACAGCATACTTTTCTGAAGATGAACATACGGACGCCATATACGGGTCCTTACAAAAATACAGATTTCCTTAAAATATGGCAGGAGTTTCACCCATGATAGTGTAACAACAAACAAGAGTGGCTTCCTCAAAGTAAGACGTGTTGATTTCGACATGCTGGCAGGGTACCCACCACACGGGTCAAAATAAACACCGCCCAGAGTTTCCCGGAGAAGTCCGAAGACTTTTTTTTTTTTTTTTTTTTGGCAGTCGGAACTGCTGATAAGCTCAAGTCCGCTGTTGTCGAGCGTATCACATTTTAGTTTTAAAACGTGAGCGGAAATTACGTAAATTAAATGAAGTTACGAACACCGCCCGGAAAATCTGGAAATTTTATAAATGATTTCAATTGCGTTACCGCCCGGAGAGACTCGGAGATGTCTGGAACTAAAATAAATAAAATAAAATTACCACCCGGATACGTCCAGAAATTAAATAAAGTTATGAACATCGGCCAGAGAAGTCCGGCAGTTCCAACTTGAATTACATCTCATGCATATCTCATGAAGATGTCTGGAGAAGTCCAGAAACTAAATAAGTTAAATTAAGTTACGAATACCACCTGGAGAAATCCGGAGGCCTCTCTGAACTTCTCCAGGCAGTGTTAGTAACTTTATTTAATTCATTTAATTTCCGCTCACGTTTTAAAACTAAAATACGATACGCTCTACAAACTCTTAACCTCAAAATGTAAAGAGCTGAATTGAAATTTAAACAGTGAAATTGAGCTAAACAGCAGGTCTGAATGCCAAAAAAAAGTCTCCAGGCGGTGCTTTCTATGACCCCACCATACGGGTGATCTTGTTCCAAGCATACAACACATTCTTCTGACACATACTTTTATTTGGGCGGTTTATAGGCAACTGATAGCTGTCTCAATTGCTCCCTAAAATAATATAAAAAACGAGAAAAAGACATGCAGAGCACGATACTTGCAAAATCAACCCCCCTCTCCAAGGGTTGCCATGGATACATCAAATTGTCCATTTCATCTTTTTCACTAAAACTCTCATCTCGTATCTATTCATCTCGTACGTATGTATGTTCCCGAAATACAGCCAAAACGGTACACGACAGCGCAAAAATTTTGAGGGCCACCTTACTCACCATTCTCCTGCGGTGTGCAGTATCAAGTTTCATTCAAATCGGGCAACGAAAAAAAAATATTAAAAAATCAATTCCCGATTCAGTCAAGTACGCTTGGGGAGAATTTTATCAATGCAAACAACCTCAGCGGTATAGTTCGCTGGAGCTATCTTTTTTTTATTGAAATGATTTATTTTAAAATGTCAAACATTTAGTCAAGACAACGAATGATTTATTTTTAAGCATAAAATAAACAACGCCATTTTGATCTAATACTGTTACGAATCTGGAAGCCATTTGCACACAAACAGACAGCAGTCCCTAAGTTCAGTTATTTCAATAAGTATGTGTATAGTTAGAATCCATCCCCTGTGTCTAGAGGGAATTTCATGTGTGCGCTGCGGGTTTATTTTTTTTCGTTAGGTTTTTATCAACGACAACAACAACAACAGCGGACTGTCGCCTCGCTCCACCGTCGCCATTATCACGTGGCCTTCGGTGAGGAGGTAGGCGGAGCTACAATCACCTCAGCTCCGACTCCGCCCCAGAAAGGTGGGAGTTCCTCCGCCTACCGTGGGTCTGTCCAATGAGGGACGGCCAGCAAATTGCGCGATGCCACCGTCCAATCAGGACGTGAGTGGTGAGAAAAGAAATCCCTCGGACCTCAAGAGAGGCGGTGTGATCGGTGCGTTCTGTCTGGCTGTGCTCGTCTGCCTCGCCTGGTGTGGCCTGATCAAGGAAGCTGCTTTGGGCTCGATCGTCGGTCGGCTCGTCGTCTCTCGTCCGCCTTCATGCTGGCTGGCGTCCGACGCTCTTTCCCTCGTCCCTGGTGCTTGGTGCTGCGTTGTGGCGGTGGATTCGAGTCCCGCCATCGGACAAGCTCGAACAAACCACACGAGGCGGACAGGTGCGAGCGTAGGCCCCGGTCCCCCAGCTGAACTATCCTCCTCAGCGGGCGGACCAAATAAAGACCATTGAAGTCCATTTCTTTTGGTGTGTGTGTGTGTGTGTGTGTGTGTGTGTGTGTGTGTGTGTGTGTGTGTGTGTGTGTGTGTGTGTGTGTGTGTGTGTGTGTGTGTGTGTGTGTGTGTGTGTGTGTGTGTGTGTGTGTGTGTGTGTGTGTGTGTGTGTGTGTGCCCTGTCCTTTCCTATAATTGCTTAAGTGTTTTCTTTTTCTTGTACATTATTTGCATTTCTTTTATTCGGGTAACTCTGCTCTTTGTGTGCTCCCCTCCCCGATTATTGTTTATAAATAAACCCCCAATTGTTCAATGTACCAGCTCGTTGTCTGTCGTTTCTCCCATTGACCCAGCACGGTGCGTATTGAGAATTAGGGAGGCCGTTCGTGCCGTAAATTGTTCATTTGGTCCGGTGCGGCTTTGGTAACTTCCGCTCGGTTATGCCAGATCCGAGTCTGTGATAGCGACTCGGTTCGGACAAAGTCGGCCGAGGGTGTGGCTTCCCCGGTAGTTAGATGGCATGGGTACTTAGGCCTTCGTTATTTTATAACTTGGTTTACAGATCCGCCGACGGTATATTTGCCAAAAGTGAAATATAAATATAAAACACATTTTTAGTCTTTTATATTTATAAATTTTCCGCCGAAGGTGCACTAGTTTCAAAACCCAAAATGTAAACTTTGGCATTTATTTTCAAAATATAATTTCGCGCGCATGCACCAAAATGCCGAGTCCCCTTAAACCAAACTCCGCAGTAGAGCTGCGCAGTAGTCTTTGGTCATGGCGTCTGAGCAGTGGCTCAGACGTCTGAGCACGTCAGGGACGTGGTTCAGATTGACTGTGGTTTCTTTGGCGAAAGTGATTGTAAAGAAGTACGTCAGTGGTATAAATTCGAGTGACTGTATTGGTGATTTAATCACGCAACATCTTGACGACGAATATTCTGGATGAACGATTGCATCAATTCAGTGCAGCAGCAGGAATGATTCGCAGGCTACTCTCGATCATACCGATTTTGTTTCCGCCGAAAGTTGTACACCACTGTTTGTATTGAAAAATTTCGGTGCCAAGTACGTCAAAGTTTCCCTGCGAGATGCTGATATTCAGCCTTCAACGGACGAGACATCAGCCTTTAATGTGCTCATGGGGATGGGGAGACGGTACGATCAGATGCCCGCTGAAAAGTAAGAGCTGGTTCTGGCTCTGATTGACCGTTTTGAGCGTGTTGACTCCTAGTAGACACCTTTTTTTAAATCATATCCAGCACTACGCACTGGTGTGCAAGCACTGTTGCGCACGCGCAGCCATGCACGTTTAGGGTTGATTAAAGTCGTCTTCAGCTGCAATCTTGATGAATTATATTTATATTCCATATTGTAAAAAGGCTTATATTTGTTTTAAAAGCATGATTCAATACTGGATGATGAATGAATCTTTGTTTGATGATGGATTTTTAAACAATATCGTTTCGGGTTTCTGCCATGGTTGTGCCAATTCGAGGGTCACATGAGCAGTGTCTGATTTTTGATTGGCTGCATACGTTTGTTTACCGACAAAGTCACATATATAATGTTATTGATTCTGACACTTCATGGATTTTGAATGGTGTATTTCTTGTTTCTTTTCTTTATATTGACAGTCCTCCTGTTCCGGGATTTATATTTATTTTCCCCCCACCTTCCCTTGTCTTTTCCATGGAACATCTGAAAACAAATCAGAAAAATATATAATTTCTAAAAATTGAAATTATATTTATATTTCGACCTTCCGGCCCTACATTTTAGCTGAAGAACTGTGTAAACCAAGTTATAAAATAACTACGGCCTTTGGTAAATTGGAATTAGACAAGTGGACTGTGGTGAATTGACGTGAATTGAGGGACATGACGCGGGATCACATGTTGTGCGTCTCGCGTATAAGGGGAGGTCTCTGCGGCACGAGTGATTGTCCCCAGGGCATTGCCATTTACATCGGCTGTTCACTTGATGCTCGTTAACTGAAGGTGCTCATTGACTGGTGAGAATGGAGATTATATCGAACTCCGTGCTTACGCGGATTGTCTGCAATGATTAACTGCACATGTATACGTTACTGCTTATGTACTCCTAGCTGAACCTGTATTCCCCGGTGTGCCCGTAGAAGCGGCTCCAATCAAATGGAATAAAGCCTAAACTCTGAAGGTTCATCTCTCGCTCTCATTCCAATTTATTCCATTTGATTTTCTCGGCTCTCTCAACCAAAGATGGACAAGATCTACAAACCAGAGAGGTTCGACGCAGACCCAAACGCGACTGACGCAGAAATGAAATGGTCGCATTGGTTCTGCTCCTTCTCACACTATCTGACCATCATCGAGGAGGGAGCCGACAAATTTGCCGCCCTCGTGAATCATGTCTCGCCCAGCGTGTACAGGCTCTTCTCGGAGTGCGACACTTACGAAGCAGCGATCGAGGTGCTGCAAGCGCTCTACGTGAAGCCCAAGAACGAGGTATACATACGACATCTTCTCAACACACGCAAGCAAGCAGCCGGGGAGACAATCGATCAGTTCCTGCAAGCTCTGAATCAGCTGGGAAAAGACGGCAGCTTCCGGGCGGTAAGCGCCGAGGAACACCGAAAGGAAGCCACACGGGAGGCATTCATCCAAGGACTCAGATCAGCCCACATACGGCAACGCTTACTAGAGAAAGCGCAACCCACTCTTGACAAGGTAGTCGATCAGGCTCGAGCGATGGATACGGCTCAGCAGCAATCTGACAGCAATTCACCACATTCTCCCCACCTTTAAAATGTAACTAGGGGCCCATCTTACACACCATGATTGCTTTAGCACTATAGGAGTATACATTTCAAGCAACGCGGACTAATAGATCTACAGAAGCATACATGCCAAGCAGTGATTATTTTGAGTTGTAGGAGCATGGAAATGAGCATCGATATATGATATAATGGGCATATAGGAGCATGAGCAGCGAGAATGCCGATAATCCCCTTTACAGATTGAGTCGTCGAGGGGGCCTTATTCGTCGACCTCTCCGGGAGTAAACGGCAGTTTCACTTGAGGGAGACTCCCGATCCTCTTGGTGAGCCTCGACTTGTGCCGGGGATGACTCCTCGATCGCTCTCGGGTGGAACGCGGCAGCCCCGTCGCCTGGCGGAGTTCCTGGGGGGGAAATGTCAGAAGGAGGAGTGCCAGAAGGTGGTGTACCGGCGGGAGGAGTACCTGAGGGAGCCAGATGGCGAACCGACACAGTGGTCTCCCTGCCATCCGGGAGCCTGACATGAGCATACTCTGGATTAGCGTCGATGAGTTCGACCTCCTCCACCATTGGTTCATACTTGCTTTGTCGTACCGGGCGCTTCATGAACACTGTTCCGGGATAGGTTAGCCAGTTGGGCTGCTGAACCTGTATTCCCCGGTGTGCCCGTAGAAGCGGCTCCAATCAAATGGAATAAAGCCTAAACTCTGAAGGTTCATCTCTCGCTCTCATTTCATGGACCCTACCTCACACCGTTGAAATATTGGCGACCACGGTCCGCTAAGGGACCCGTGACCTTTCGGACTTATCCGAGATTCACGACCTAAATTCCGGGGTGTTCGGTGGAGACGACCCCACTGCTCCCCCTGGTGGTCGTTTATCTCCACCGAACCCCGGCCCACAACAATACTTCCCTGTTCATTAATAAATAAAATTGTGTTTAGAAGATTACACACAATTTCTTCGACTTTCTTTTCTCCGTTTTTTTTTTCACATTGACGTGCAATATCAAGGTTTGTTCAAATCGGGCAATGAAAACTTATTAAAAATAAATTCCCAATTCAGCCAAGTACTCCGGGATTATTTTATCAATGCAAACAACCTCAGCGGTATAGTTTGCTGGGCCTTTTTTTTTCTTCTTCTTTGAAATGATTTTTTATCAACCACTGTCACAACGGGTTCATGGGTCATCTGGTGAAGATTAAAATTGACAATCTTAATCAAAGCTCAGGTCAATCGGATGAAAATTTATTATTTTTCAGATTGAAATTGATGATTTTAGAAGTTTGACCTTCAGTTGATCTTTGACGTTTTGACCTCAAAAATAGTTGGTTTCCAAATTCAGTAATGCACTATGAAATTGCTACTTAATTTTCAGCTTCATCAGATGAAAATTGATTTTAGAAGTTTGACCTTGAGTTGACCTTTGACCTTTTGACCTCAAAAAAGTGTTGGTTTCCCAATTCAGTGATGCGATATGCAAATCTTGTTCAAATTTCAAGTCGATTTGATGAAAAATGACGATTTAAAAAATTTGATCTCAAGATGGCATTTAACCTTTGACCTAAAAAAAAATCAATAGGCTTCTCAAATGAAACTACCTCTACAACTTGGTAAAGTTTCATGCCGATTGATTTAGAATTGTGACCTGTTGGCGTCAGAATCTTTGTTGAAAAAATCGTCGATTTTGCAAGTAATAACTCGGGTTATGTGCGTGAAGCAAAAATATACCTACTACTTTTGATTCAAAACACCTGACTGCACTGGGAAACGTGGGGACAGGAATACTGCACTGGAAATTGTGGAGACTTGTAATAGCCCCCCACCTGGAGGCAGCGCTACACTATACACATTTACATCAATAATTTTTTCTCAACCCAATATCTTAACACTCATACTTATAACCATCAGGGAGACTATTGATTCCAGTCTTTAAAATATATCTTTTATCATCAAAAGCTCATAATGCTTTCTTATTTATCTCTTCTGTATATAATTGATGTTTATAACTTCTTATTGTATTCATTTTTCTGTACTCTTCCTTCCTTGAGGTTAAACAGTTGTAATAATGTTTAAAGTTTATTGCTTCATTGATTATATTTTTCTTTATTCCCTTTAACTTATTATTATCACACCTTTCAATGTTATTATTATCAAAATACGTAAAAGCATAAGACTTTGATCTCAATCCTATAAATTCACTCATGACCGTCCCACCCAATTCATCTTTGAACTTACCAATAACCTTTTTATTCTTTGATGAAAACAACACATCACCTGACTTATAATTACTTGTATCATATACTGTACATCAATATTATCAATCATATCCTCATATACATCACTTGCCTTAATTTCCAATATGAAACTATCTGGATCCACATATAACAATGTCACATTATCCTTATACTTTGATTTGAAATTATTATAGTAATAGTCATACATTAACGACTTTGACAAGTCAAGAATTGTTGTTCCGATATAAATAGGTTTATCCATTTCAAAAGTTCTCTGAAAACACCTCGCTCACTCAAAACTTGGTCTATTAATTAACTTTGAAGCCTGTTTCCAAGATGTAGCAAGTCTTGTGTTTTGTCGATTCCTAACATTTTCCATAGTCTTTCCAAATACAGCATTATTCATGAATTTTTAAAAGTCCTTCTCAAAATCTGTTTTTGCTTCTGTTCTCCTTTTTTGTATTAAAATCAATATACTTCTTTAACCAATGACTTTGTTTAAATTTCAAAATCTGATGAATTTTCCTCACTCTCAACCCAGCAGATAAATATTGTCTCAAGTTCCTTTGATGCAAAACATAACTTTCTTTATCACTTCATGTCGTGAGTAGTTTTTCTGAAGATTTAGCTTTTATATTAAATGGCTGTTGGTAATCATTTAACCATTCCTTTCTTGGATATTCTTTAGCAGGGGCATAAGGTAGGTCTTTATGTTTGTTATGAAGTTCTTCTGGATATTTTAAATTAACCTCAAAATAATATCCAACTTCAGCTTCATCTAATTATTTTTGAGAGGAGACATCAATGTTTTGTAAAACTTTTTCATAATGTTTTTCTTTAACCCATTTAAGTTTTCCATAAGGTAAAGATTGAGCCGTAGCCCACCCATGCAAATTGTAAGCATCATAATACATCAGGTAAGAGTTGTCCTCATTCTTATTATAATCAGGAAGATATTTGTTATTTGCTTTAGCATATCTCTTGGAACATACTGATTTATTTCCACCCGGATAAGACGGTAAAGCCTGGTGTTGGCCCAATGGTTATCGCAGTGGCTTGGGATCCAAAAGGTCCTGAGTTCAAGCCCCGTTGGGCCACTGAATTAATACACCAGGGGGTTGACTCAGCCTGTCATCCTTCCGAGGTCGGTGAAATGAGTACCAGTGTACTGGGCCCGGTGTATGCTCCGGTTAGAATAGGTGTACCATATCCCTGTGTGTCGTATGAGGCAACCAGGGTTGCGTCAGGAAGGGCATCCGGCGGAAAACCTATGCCAAATCATTATGCGGACAATAAAACGGATTTCCATACCGGATCGGTCAAGGCCCGGGTTACCAATGACCGCCACCGGTACTGTTGGTCAGGGGGGTACCGGTGGAAATTGTGTTACTGCTGGACGAAGAAGGAGATGGGGAAAGCGTGTCCAGAGGCAGTGGGAGAGGGGGAAGGGTAGAAGTGTGGAGTGAGAGTTGGAACTCTGAATGTTGGGACTATGACTGGCAAAGGGTGAGAGTTGGCTGATATGATGGAGAGAAGAAAGGTGGACATACTGTGTGTACAAGAGACCAAGTGGATGGGGAGTAAGGCTAGGAGCATTGGAGGTTGTTTCAAACTGTTCTACCATGGTGTGGATGGGAGGAGAAATGGTGTCGGGGTAATCCTGAAGGAGGATTATGTCAAGAGGGTATTGGAGGTGAGGAGAGTGTCGGACCGAGTGATGAGTGTGAAGTAGGAAATTGAAGGGGTGATGATGAATGTCATCAGTGCATATGCCCCGCAAGTGGGGTGTGAGATGGAGTATAAAGAAGATTTTTGAAGTGGTGGAGAGTGTATCGAAGGATGAAAGAGTGGTGATTGGAGCAGATTTCAATGGGCATGTTGGGGAAGGGAATATAGATGATGAGGAGGTGATGGGGAGGTACGGTGTCAACAAGAGGAATGTGGAAGGGCAAATGGTGGTAGATTTTGCAAAAAGAATGGAAATGGCAGTGGTAAATACGTATTTCAAGAGGAAGGAGGAACACAGGCTGACGTACAAGAGTGGAGGAAAGTGCACACAGGTGGATTGCATCTTAAGCAGGATATGCAACCTGAAAGAGATTAGAGACTGTAAGGTGGTGGCAGGGGAGAGTGGAGCTCGACAGCATCGATTGGTGGTCTGTCAGATGATTTTGGAGGTGAGGTTGAGGAAGAGAGTGAGGGCTGAACCAAGGACCAGATGGTGGAAGCTGAAGGAGGAAGACTGTTGCGTGAAATTTAGGGAGGAGGTGAGACAGGTGTTGGATGGTGGTAAAGAGGTGTGGGATGATTGGGCAACTACAGCACAAGTGGTGAGGGAGATAGCTAGAAAGGTACTTGGTGTGACATCTGGACAGAGGAAGGAAGATAAGGAGGCTTGGTGGTGGAACGAGGAAGTACAGGAAAGTATAAGGAAGAAGAGGTTGGCGAAAAAGAAGTGGGATAGCCAGAGAGATGAAGAAAGTCGACAGGAGTACAAGGAGTGGTGGCGCAAGGCGAAGAGAGAGGTAGCCAAGGCTAAGGAAAAGGCATATGGCGAGCTGTATGAGAAGTTGGATACAAAGGAAGGGGAAAAGGATTTGTACCGATTGGCCAGACAGAGGGACCGAGCTGGGAAAGATGTGCTGCAGGTCAGGGTGATAAAGGACGCAAGTGGGAATGTGCTGACAAGCGAGGAGAGTGTGTTGAGAAGGTGGATGGAGTACTTTGATGAGCTGATGAAGGAAGAAAATGAGAGAGAGAGAAGGTTGGAAGAGGTGGAGATAGTGAATCAGGAAGTGGGGTGGATCAGTGAGGATGAGGTGAGGACTGCTATGAAGAGGATGAAGAGTGAAAAGGCGGTTGGCCCAGATGATACACCAGTGGAGGCATGGAAGTGTTTAGGAGAGATGGCAGTGGAGTTTTTAACCAGGTTGTTTAATAAAATCTTTGAAAGTGAGAGGATGCCGGAGGAGTGGAGAGTAAGTGTACTGGTTCCGATTTTTAAGAACAAGGGTGATGTGCAGAGCTGTGGTAATTACAGAGGTATAAAGTTGTTAAGCCACACCATGAAGTTGTGGGAAAGAGTAGTGGAAGCTAGGTTGAGAAGAGAGGTGACGATCTGTGAGCAGCAATATGGGTTTATGCCAGGAAAGAGCACCACTGATGCGATGTTTTCTTTGAGAATGTTGATGGAGAAGTATAGGGAAGGCCAGAAGGAGTTACATTGTGTGTTTGTGGATTTAGAGAAAGCCGATAGGGTGCCAAGAGAGGAGTTGTGGCATTGTATGAGGAAGTCGGGAGTGGTGGAGAAGTATGTGAGGATCATGCAGGGTATGTATGAGGACAGTATGACAGCAGTGAGGTGTGCGGTAGGAATGACGGACCGGATTAAGGTAAAGGTGGGATTGCACCAAGGATCGACTCTGAGCCCTTTTCTGTTTGCAATGGTGATGGACAGGTTGACGGACAAGATCAGACAGGAGTCTCCATGGACTATGATGTTCGCGGATGACATCATGATCTGTAGGGAGAGTGGGGAGCAGGCTGAGGCGAGCCTCGAGAGGTGAAGTTATGCACTGGAGAGAAGGGGAATGATAGTCAGGAGGAGTAAGATGGAGTACATGTGCGTAAATGAGAGGGAGGGTGGTGGTACTGTGCGGTTGCAAGGAGTTGAGGTGGGGAAGGTGGATGGGTTTAAATACTTGGGATGAACTGTCCAAAGTAACAGAGAGTGTGGTAGAGAAGTGAAAAAGAGAGTGCAGGCAGGATGGAGTGGGTGGAGAAGAGTTGCAGGAGTGATTTGTGACTGAAGGGTAGCTGCAAGAGTGAAGGGGAAAGTATATAAGACGGTAATGAGACCAGCTATGTTGTATGGTTTGGAGGTGGTGGCGCTGACAAAAAGACAGGAAGCGGAGCTGGAGGTGGCAGAGTTAAAGATGCTGCGATTCTCGTTGGGAGTGACGAGGATGGACAGGATAAGGAATGAGAATATTCGAGGGACAGTGCAGGTAGGACGGTTTGGAGACAAAGCGAGAGAGTCGAGATTGAGATGGTTTGGACATGTGCACAGGAGGGAAGCGGAGTATATCGGGAGAAGGATGCTGAAGATGGAGCCGCCAGGCCGGAGGAGAAGAGGAAGGCCAAATAAGAGGTTCATGGATGCGGTGAAGGCGGACATGCGGGTGGTTGGAGTGTCAATGGAAGATGTGGAGGATACAGAGAAATGGAGATGGATGATCCGCTGTGGCGACCCCTAACGGGAGCAGCCGAAAGAAGAAGAAGAAGATCTCTTGGAAAATACCTGAGATATTCCTCCTCTTTTTGCCTTCTCTATCATTAAAAGCATATCTATAGCACTGATTAATTCCAAATTCTGTTTTGTCATTTTTAACACAGCACTCCAAGCCAAACCCGGGGCTGTGTAACAGTGAGCAGGGTCTCTTCCATTGGAATTTTTATGATGACAGACTGTTCTAAAAGTTTCAAACACATCAGCCAATAACAATACATCATTTTAAAGATACAAATCATGATATTCTCCAAGATTCTTTATATTGTTGTGGAAATAGCCCTTAGTGTGCTATTAAATATAGGATTAGCCCAGATCCCCCATTAAATGCATGCTTAGCCAGGTTGTTCGGTAAATGGACGTTACATGTGTGTCGGGAGGTGTAAGAGGCTGTTCATTCTTCGTACATTGGTGGTTGACTGAGAGGTTCTTCTTCTTCCTTTCTCCGGACAATAGTCCCCGCCCAGCGCTCTGAGGGGGAGTGGCCTTGAGAAGGAAGTGAAACTGAAGGGAGGAGCCAGTCGGTTTTGAGGCGAGCGAGCGCCGGAAAGGCAGTGGTGGATCTGCCGAGGGAGTAACTGAGCCTGAGTGTCTGTCGGCTTCATAAAGGGGCGCGCCCCAAAAGGAAAGGAGGAAGTGAAACTGAGAGGCGAGCGAGCGCCGGAAAGGAGAAGTGAAACTGCAGTTGGCCGAGAGGCGAGAGGGAAACTGAGCGCGCCGAGTCTGCCATTTTGGCAGTAAGAGAAACTGCCTGCGCGTCGAGTCTGCCATTTTGGCAGTGGGAGAAGGCCGCCTGCACGTCGAGTCGGGCGATCGACTTTTGGAGGAGTGGTTTTGGCCGGTGGTGCCTCCTCGGCCACGGACCCAGCCTGCGGAGCCCAACACCTCGATTTGGCCTTGTCTGGTGAACAGGCGAGGCCTAGATTTGTATGCTGGACCTTGTGAAGGGCCAGCTGGAGCACATGTGGACCTTCCGCTCTGGTACCGTCGACCTTATGGGGGCTGAACGTGCCGAGGCTGCGTGCGTGAGGGCTGCGACAAATGGATGCCGCCGCCATTTTGCCACGCGGGCTGTTTGAGCTTGGGTGCTCGAATCCGTGGACATCGGCTTTTCACGAGCTGCATTCCGGCCTGTGACGCTTTTCCTCTCGTCCACGAAGCATCACCAAGTACTCTGTGTCTTGTCTGCATGCTGTCCATGTCTTATCTGCATGTTGTCTAAGCTTTATCTCGTTAGGGTCTCCTTCAAAACCCATAATCCGTAGCTCCCTAGTTAAGAACGGGTTATAGATGAATTATGACATTGTCGTGAATGCTTTGCTTGTGTCGTATTCCCCCGATGTGTGTCCCCCAATAAATCTGGCTGATTCGTTTGAAGTTGCCGCTTTGAATTAATTTGTGCCGCGCCGAGGAACAATCCGCTCGATTTGGATATAAAAACCAAAATGGTTACAGACTGGCAGAATTCGCTTGGTCTCTGACAAAACCAGTCTGTAACCAGGGTCTATTCCCCCAACTGGTAAGGCCCAGGTGTACGTTGGTATCGCGATTCGAGGCACGTGACCAGAGGCCTGTGCCGAACCAGCCGGCGTTATAACCCCGGAGACGGCGGTGGTTAAGTGACGCCGAATGTTCAACATTTGACTGCCGGAGTGGGGCGAGAATCCCTCTGTCTCCAATCCTCAACAATATTAAACTTCTCCCAAGCCTTTTTAGCTTGTGTCTAATCTCTATCATAAATATGAGTTTTATTCAACTTGCTCTCGAAACTTTCCCTTGAAGGAAGTTGTGTTTCTTTAAACCTCTCAAATGAAACCATATAGTCATACGGATATATTTCCTTTTGTGATAAGAGATCAATCTCTTCTTGATTTTGGAAATGTGATTTTACATTCGGTAAGTTTTTAATATTTGATTTTAAGTTCGATAATGGACTTGCCAAAAACTTGTATGTGTCAAGCAATCTGATATGGGTTATGGGGACGTATCAATTGTTTTTGTGAATGAGATGTATTTTTGATCTGTGTTAGGAATGGCAGAAATATCTCCAGATGTCTTTGAAAGTTCATTTATAAATAGATGTGTGTCATAGTGAGCGTTGTTGTGAAAAAAGACAGGAATAAAGTTTGGGGGCTTGTAATTAAGATTACAACGGGAATGAGCTGAACCTCTATATTTTCCAGTAAGATGACAATGATCCCTAACTTTGACCTCTCCCTCAATTTTCTCCTTACAAATACAAGAGATACTGTTCTTTCTAAACTCCCTTTTTCTCCCTTTGTTAATAACATTGGTTTATAGGTTTTAACCATTATTTCTCTTAGTCTTATACAGTCTTTTTCCAATCGTCTCACAAACTCCTCTGAGGCATCTTCTCCTCTATAAAGTTCTAAGTTGTTGAATTCATCACCAACAGGTGATTTGATATAATAACAAACCACAAGGAGTCGGTTTTTGATATATATTTGTGTATGATTTATTTAGATTTGGAGAAACAGTATCTATCTTTTCAAGGATACTTTCAAAATCAGCATATATCACAAACAGATGTTCTATAGATTTGTTAAAATCTTTGAATGATATGTTTGAACCTGCTTTTGGTAATTTGATTACGGTTGATTTATGATTACTACAATATTTCGAATGTTGATTTAATCGTTCTTTTGAATGAAAGGAGTTTAGACATTTCTTACAAAGATACGTTTTACATTTTCTCTTGTATAGTTGTGGTTTGGTTAATCTTGATAAATTTTTGATGAAAGCATAATGTGATTTTTTTTTTCCTTTGAAGTAAAGTGGAGAAGGTCAATGTGTGTTTCATCATTTTTAGAGTTGTTTGAAAATTTTAATATCTGAACTTTGGTTGTATCCGTTAATCCATACACATTAACAGATAGATTATTCATTTTCTCAAATTTAGGAATATCTCTCAATGACATTGGAAACTTTAAATCTTTAACATTTAATGTATTCTCATATTTCTTATAATGTTCAGCACTTTCAGGTTTCCATTGTGGAGGATGGAAGTGAGCAAGAACAGACCATAGAAAACATTTATTATCTTTGTTTTGAATATTAACAACTGCTTTCTTAAGTTTTATCTATTTTGGTAAATCAATATAAGAAGAAGCTTGAAGAGGATCTGATTTTAAGATGTATATCTAAAAAGATTTTTTTTTTTTTTTTTTGTAATAGCAAATCCACTACCTACTACAGTGTTATCAACATCTTGTTCTTGTCTCTGGAGTTCATCGTAAACATCACATCTTACAAAATCTTGAAATGATGAGATGAAGTGAGGGTTTGTCCTCATATAGGGCATAGTTTCATCACCTTCTCTTACTGCATTCAATTTTACTCCCATATAAAACTTAAAAGTTTTCATTTCACTTCATGTGTTTTTAATTATAGTTTCAATACTTTGTTTAACCATATCAACAGCTTCAATGAAGATGTTCCAGGGTCTTGAAAGCAAAAAATCTTATTTTTATATGTCCTTCAAATGCCCCATCAGTGTTTTCAATGGAGAATTTAGTGGCACCTTCTCTTTCTTCATTCTTCTTGTGTTTGCGTGATTGAAGGTGTTTATATTTTTTTTTTTAAAAGAATATCATTATCACATCTATCACAATGTTTTGTCTCTTGGTCAAGTGGAGATATTTGTCTGAAAAGATTGAATGTGTCTTTGTTGGTTTGAAGGTGTTTTTTATAACATTTATATTAATGATTACAAACATCGCAGCATGTTGCATTCACCATATTTATAGAACAAAACTTTGCTTAAAATTAAATTTTCTTGATGAAAATTCTGTTTAATTTATCAGTGAATCTGTGCTTAAAACCATTTTATCCTCCAACTTTTTTCACTTAATAAATACAATGTATCAAGACACAAAAGACAAGTTTCAATCAATCTCTTCATTCTTAAAAGATACTGAGAAATATGTCGAGGATGTAAAATTGAATAAAGATAAATATAAAAACAATTATGGTGAATAATTTGAGTTCTTCAATTTCCTTCAGTGGAAGGGCTTTTAGTATATCTGGAAGAACATCAATTAAAGTAGCTCCAACAAAAGCTTCTCTTCTCCTTCTGGAAACATATTCAAAACTAGAAAAAGCAATGGAACAAGAAAAAGTATCAAAAAAGTAAAACCTCATGGATGAAGCTTAAGAAAGAAAAGACAAGACCATCTGTAATATGCAAGGAGAAATTTGTATTTTTTTCAACAACCCGAAAGATTTAAATCTTGATGAAGTAAAGGATCTTAATATATCAGGTGAAATGGCATTTCGTTCAGTAGTAGATCAGGACCATTTTAAAATTACCTTCAATATAAAAAATGTCGTAGTTGAATCTGCTAATGAAAAAAAGTATAAAGATGGTAATGTTTTTTTCTCCTCATTAAATACAAGTCATTATTCAAGTGAAGATTTTGAAGATTATGAGAGTGATGATAGTATCTCTGTTGGAACAGAATACAGTTATGATACCGAGAGTTTGTGTTCAAACGATAGTTATGAAATTGTTTTCTAGATGATTGTGAAAGCACCAATGAAAGTACTGAAGATTAATTTTATTTGAAGTGAAGTTTTACTTTATAAATATGAATAGTTTACGAGATTTTGAGCCTCTTGAATTTCCTGATTCTCCACATGACAAATTTGAGAATTGTCCTGCGTGTGAAAGATGGGGATTAAACGCAGAGTCAAAAGCCTATAAACAATGTATATTCTGTGATTATCTTCTAATTAATGATAAAAAATATATATAATAAGGAATACAATTCTTTGAGATTTACACCAAAAATGATTTACTTTACAAGATTGATTCGAGAAATGAATGTAAAGTATGAGGGTGATAATACACCTTTTCTTATAAGAGAAGAGACTGAACAAATGACGTTCATGTTTCGTGGATTGATGATTTTATATGATTAACAATTGTCATTTTCAGGGAAATATCAACACAATATATTGTATAAATAAAATAATGGATTATCGTGAAATTAAACCTGCACTTAGGATAAAACATAGAGTTACCAAAAAAGGCAATAAAAATTTAATAACCTGTTTTCCAAATATATAAATGAGTGATCTTTTTTTACCCATTTGGGAAAATAAAATAAAATTTAACAACCATAAAAATCTTCCAAATTCATCAAGATGTCTCATAGTTGGTTCAAGTGGATGTGGAAAAACCTGCTTTCTTTTAAAGATCCTCCTCACTCCCAACTTTTTAGATTATGATAATTTAATAATTTTCACAAAGTCGAGTTTTCAACCAGAGTATAAACTACTCTCACAAGGTTTTAATGCTGGTCTTCAAAAAGAAGATATAATCAGTTTATTTAAACTTCAAAACAAACTAAATGATTACAACATTGAAGATGAAATACAACTATTTTGTGATACACAGAGGTATAAAAATATATCAAAGGAATTAAGTGAAGGAATTAAGGAATTTAGTCTCCATCTCAGATCCTTGGTCAGAATCCAAGTCTCGTATCCATAGAACAAGATTGGAAGCACCAAGGACCTGAAGACTCAGACTTTCGTCCTCCCGCGCAGGTACCGGCAGTGCCACACCCCATTATCCAGTGAATCCATGACTCCCCAGGCCTGACCCAGACGTCTATTGACCTCTGACTCACAGCCAGCAGAGACATGAATATCACTGCCATGGTAAGTGAATCTCTCCACGACCTCAACATCCTCACCACAAACGACAGGACAGCAGCATCCAAGATGTCATTGAAAGCCTGGATCTTAGTTTTGACCCAGGAATCCCATAATCACAACGGCTCCGACTCCTCATTCAGCACCTCTCGGGCCCCCAAAAGGATATCTAAAGTCTCCGAAAAGATGACTGCATCATCTGCGAAATCAAGGTCCAAGATATTGACATTCCCAAACGATGCACTACAGCTTGATCTCTCTGACATCCTCCCTAGAATCCAGTCCATATAAGTGCAGAAAAGTGTGGGGGCCAGCACACACCCCTGACAAACTCCGGTAACAACTGGAAATAAGTCAGAGATGGTACCACCACACTTCACAGCACTCTCAGTACCAGAGTAGAGTTCAGACATCAGATCGATCAGTTTTGGTGGCACCCCACGAAGACTAAGAATCCTCCAGAGGGCATCCCGATTCACTGAATCGAAAGCTTTACAGAGATCAACATTGGCTGCAAGCAGCCCCTGCCGAAACTCTCATCTGCGTTCGGTGAGGACCCGAAGAGCAAGGATACGGTCAATCGTTGACCTCTATGGTGTAAAGCCTGACCGCTCTGGATTTGCTCAAGCAAATGGTGGCAAACCCTATCAATAATTATCCGAGCAAAGACCTTGCCCAGCACTGACAGCAGCGTCAACCTCGGTAGTTGTTGCAGTCTTGGCGATCACCCTTCCCTTTCCAGAGAGGGACAACAAGGCCTCTCTTCTAGTCAGTTGGGATGATGCCCATGTTCCAGGAAGATGACAGAACTGCATACAACGACACGAGTGCAGCATTTCCACCAGCCTTGAGAAGTTCAGCATGGATGCCACAGTTCCCTGGAGCTTTACCCCATTTCAACCGGTTCACCGCAGCCTGTGTTTCCACAAGCGAAGGTGGACCACAGTTGATTGGAGGGTCAGCAACAGGGATTGTAACACCCCTGAGGTCCAACTCGACAGCTGGTGGATCAGCCTGGTACAACTGCTCAAAGTAGCCGGCCCAGCGGGCCTTCACTTCGGTCTCCTCTGTAAAAAGCCTACCACCCTCTGCTCTAACTGCAGTACACCGAGGGATGGGCTTGGATGAACGCAATGCGCAAATTCCCCTGGAAGCAGGACGAGAATCACTTGACCACAGGTGATGCTCTACCCCCTCACAGATTCCTCGCACATAGGCCTCCTTGTCCACCCTTAGCACACGTACAGTTTTATGCCTCAGCTCCCTGAACAGCTCAACTCTGCCATTCAGACTGGCCCTGCGACTCTGGTCAATGGTATCCAGTGTCCCTTGAGACACAAATTTCTAATTTGCCCTACAGTGAGTTCCAAGACATCCACCGGCAACATCAATGACGGTGGTCTCCACTTCAAGGATGGTCCAAGGCACTCCACAAAAGATCAGGACCTTCCAAGGCACCCAGACTCCTCAAATTTCCACTCAGCCTGTTCGCAAACTCCTCAGCCACCATCTCATCCTTGAGCTTGCCAACCTCCAGCCTCGCCTGGGATGGTACCATTCGCCTGGGTTTAAGGTGCAACTTCAGAGTTGCGACAACAAGCCGGTGGTCAGTATTGAGGAACTGAGCACTCCGGTAGACCCTGCAGTTCTGGATCATCCTCCAGCGACCATCAACGAGGACATGGTCAATCTCCTTTGCAACACCGCCAGTGTGGAAATCTCAAGCCCAGTGATGAGCTTGTGGGGGCTGAAACCATGAACCAGCCACCATAAGTCCATGACTTCTTGCAAAGTCAAGGAATTTGGTGCTATTCTGGTTCATAGTTCCTGACCCATGGGGACCAACACACGTTTCATAACCATCCCTTTCAGTTCCAGTTGATGCAATGAAATCCCCCAAGACTAGAAGTGTATCTGCTTGAAAGCAATGGAAATATAGAACCCATTTTGGATATGACAGCATTTAAATGTCTGTTTCAATCATTTCGATTGACCTCAGTGCTCAAAAGGAAACTGTAAAGTCTATTTGAGTGGATACTTCTCTATACATTGAAAGAGGAGTGAGTGAAGAAGTTGATACATATTGTTTGCTTTTGGAAGAAACAGAATTACAGATTAATACAGATAATGGTGTTATGATTAGTCTCACATAAGCTTTTTTTGATAAATAAATGAAGAGTAAAGTGCCAACTGGGGTATATGTTAATCAAATCGATCTTCATCAACTATCATCTTGTATTCAAAATCAAAAGCCTGATATGATTAACGTTAATACAATTCAGAGAAAAGAAGCAGTAAGAATTGATGTTTTGCTCACAAGAGAACAGGTGAAAATCTTGAACGATACTGGCTCACTTAAAATTAAAATGTCCAAACTAATGTTGAAGAAATATTCAATAAGAGAGACGAGTGGAGGATTACTCCCATTTCTAATTCCTTTATTTGCTGGTTTAAGTGCAGCTGGAGCATTGACAGGTGGTATTTCAGCAGCGGTGAAAACTGCCAACGAAAGGAAGGCTCAACTCCGGGCTCAAAAACAGAAGGAAAGACATAACAAAGAGTTGGAGAAACCAATTAGTGGAAGTGGTGTAATTGTAGATTTTGCTGAAAAACTTGAAAGTCTATCTGATAAAGCGAGATTGTTCGTTGGAGATATGCTTTCTTCTATCGCACAAGCAGGTGTAAAATTACCTAAAAGGGGTCATGAATTATATCTTTCTAAAAAATAAATGAGCATTGATGAGTAGTTTAAAGAATATGGAAAGAATACAACATCAAATTTAGAACTTGTCAAATATTGTAAGAAATTAAAAATTCATAATGTGGTTACTTGTATGAGAGATGAATTAACAAATGTGTCTGAACATACAAAGAAAATTATTATGAACTTAAGGCTCGGTCACACCTTGACGTTTTAGCCAGCGATGGCAACGTATTAAAATGTATGTAAAACGCTGGCTTACGTTGAACTTTTGATGTTTTTTTTAAAGATTCGGACGTATTCATAGCGACTTGGTCTTATGTATTACGCATTGGTTATGGACACAGAACGTTTCGTTGTGTTATAGATAACTTATACCAACGAATGCTGAACCTGTTGTCGGCCTACACAACCGATGCCCAACGATAGTCTAAATTAGGCATAGCGCGTTGCACGCATCGCCGACGATGTCGTGACGTAGCCTATTAAAAGGCTGACGCACAATGATTCGAATCATAACTGCCGTAGAAATGGAAGTGACAACATTGCGGTCACACCTTGGCGATCTTGCCAGCGTATGCCGATCTAAGAAAAATGTGTCTAAAACGTTGGGGCACGTCAAATACGGTATGAGTAAGTTTGGTATACGTGAGTAGAACGCTAAAGTACGCTATCATACGTCGTCGTAAGTAGAGAACGTCAAGAAATTTTAAACATGTTCAAAATTTTTGGACGTACTCGGCGTATGACACAAGTTCCGCATGCGATGGGGATAAGTTTTACACACGTCCACAAAGGCTACTTATAAGCTACTCATAAGTCGAAACACGTCGCGGTAATGTCTTTTTTACGCGAAACTTATTTCTAACTTATGTTTGACATGCTTTGAACCAATTCTTTACGTAGTCCCAACACACATCGACGTATGTAGACGTATTCCAATGACGTCTTCCGGTCGACAAAAAAAAAAAAATGAACGTGTTTCTAGCTTACAACTGCCATATAAAGACGTGTTCCCAGCGGTTTTGGGAATTGGTATATAAAAATGCTGCTCATAAAAGGGGAACCCAACAGTGTTTTCGAGTCCTTTTTGAGTCGATGTCCATGTCAGCAGTAACAGTATCAGTATCAGTATTAGTTGTAGTTTGTTCATGTTGGCAGTAGGAGGTGAGTGTGAGGGGGAGGGTGTGGGTTATGATGGATCGTCCTTGCGTCCGCGTGTCCACGGGTAGGAGACGTCTTTTCACCATTGTTCGAAGTTCTTCGCGGCTAATTTTTTTGGGGCTTTTTCAACAATGAGCTATAGCTTGTTTTTACGATTTAGGTCTATTCATAACGGGTTGGACAAATGCACAATGAACTAGTAATGTGCAGAGAGCGCTTTGATTACTTATAGATACGATATACCAACGAATAATTGTCGTGAAGCCGGCGTTCACAAACTATGCCCAACGATAGCCTAACTTATCCATATCGTGCGGCAGTTTATCTTTGCCGGTGACGTAGGGTTTGCTATTCATAGGCTGCCACTCAACGATTTAAATAGCTGCATCTCCACTATTGAAAGTAGATGCTTGCGCTCAACAATTGGATTTTTTTTACACTCAACGACTTTTAAATGGTACCACTCAGCTATTTTCATTGTTTACAATGAACGATTTAAATTGCTGTCACTCGCCTTTGTTTTTTGACGCCGGGGTTTTGAAATTTGAAGCGTTTCTTCTGAACGTGTTAAAACGCTCAAACTCGACTATTTTAAATAGACGCTGCCGATGGACAATTGGAATCATAGCCAAGCTAGACATCGAAGTGTGAACATCCTCGTCATGCCGAAGAAAAGTTTGAAGAATGCTGCAAATAAGTGTCCTGGCCGTGGCCGTGGACGCTGACGCAAGTACGATCCATTATTCTGACGTCTTTCAGCCTATGAGTAACTTAAAAGTAACGTCTGTCGATGTGTGGCAACGATCGCGTAACGTGCCAACAACACGTTAATCATAGGTTAGAAATAAGTTTCGGGTACGCTAAACATTACCTCGGCGTGTCTCAACTTATGATTAACTTACAAGTAGCATGTGTTGACGTCTGTCAACGATCGCAGACCGTGCATACAACTTGTGGCCAGCGTAGCGGAACGTGTGAGTCATACGCCGGCATACGTCGTGAAATTTCAAGCATGAAAAAAATTGAGGACAACCAAAAAGTACAACGTTTAAAGCCAGCGTACAACGACGTATGGCAGTGTTTTTCAGCGTGCTCTCAATGTTATCAAAACTTACCCAAAACGTATTCAACGTGTGCCAGCGGTTTAGAAAAAAAATTCAAAAATCGGCATACGTTGGCTAAAACGTCAAGGTGTGACTGGGCCTTTAGAAGATAATAATGGGAACGGTTCTCATTGGGTTTGTCGTTTTTAATTGTCAAGATAAATATTATTTTGATATCAATGGTCTTCCACCACGTGTTGAAGAAATAAAATTCTTACAGAATGGTGTTTATCAAACATTTCAAGTCCAAGAATTAAATTCCAAGTGTTGTGGTCAATTATGTCTATATGTGTTATTTCAACTCAACAAAAATAAAAATTTTAATGACATTTTTCATCGAAGATAAATGACATGTTGGTAAAGATGGTTCTATCTTTAGTGTATCCCAAGAACTGGATATTGATTTATCAAATTATTACACAAAGGCACAGGTTATATCCTGAATATAGTGTAGCCTGTCCTGAACGACAGGAATATAGTATAGCAAAAAATATTAATTTGAAAAATGTTTATAAATTAATAAATTATCCAAGCCCGATTGACGCGAATGACTTGGTGAGATTAAGTGATTTATCGCAATATATATCCTTAAATAAAACGGCACGTTTTGTTGAAGGAGTAGAATTTACAACCACAACACCTGGTTCAACAAACCATACACATTTTCTTATTATATTCAATTATCTGCTTTGTATTGAATTTTGTAAAGAAGGAAGTATAGTTAATATGAGAATAGAGAAAGGGAGGTATAATATGTGTGATTTAGGATATAATTGGTCTTTTTCTTTAAACCTGGAAGACCTCCATAATTTTTATCAGTCTCGTAAAGAAGAATTTTATCCTCTTGGTAAGAGTCAGCAGATATGTGGAAGCACAATTGGAAAACAACAAATACACGATTTTAGGAATAGGAAACTATTTTATGGTGAAGCAATAGTTTATATGACAAAGAAGGAAGGAAATTGGAAAATTATACAAAGTCGAGGAATACAAACTGATTTAACAACTGGAAGATGGGGTGGTATTACGTGCCATCATATTAATCTGTCATATATTTCTGATACATAAATGACAGCAAGAAGGCTTCAAGAAAATTATAATTTTTGCATTCAAGAATACCCACAAGAAAAGGGTGTTAGATTTTACATTCTTTATGAATTGGAACATATACACGAGCATTTTTCAATTAAGAACTGACTTGTACTGATATTAAAAAACCCACAAATAGAGATTTGATTAAAATATTAAGTAAAAATGAACTTCTCAAGGTGATGAGATATTAAACTCTTTTTGAAATCATCAACAAATCTTATTGGTTTCCTATATTGTGAAAAATAATTGTGGATTCAAGAGTATCGCAGAATCCAGATGAATATATGTATGATATTCTAAGGGGTGAAAGTAGTTCAAGGATAGTAAGGGATGAGGAAGGAGTTGAAGAAAATGAGGCAAGAGAGAAGGAGGAGAGGGAGAGAGAGGAGGAGAGGGAGAGAGAGAGAAGGAGGAGAGGAAGGGGAGAGGGAGAAGGAGGAAAGAAAATAATAAAAATGAATAAAAGGCTTAGAAGGAGGAAAGAGAGAGAATAAATAAATATAAAAATATGGAAACCAGTGAGATTATGAAAAGATCAAAGGTATGACAGAAAAAGAAATCAATCTCAACGCACCGAGGAGGAAAACAAAGAATTGGCAAGTCTATAAGAAATATATGCATCAAGAGTTTTAACATCGATTTCAGGGAGAAGATTTAACTGAGAAAGTGGAGATAAAGAAGAGAAAGAAGGAAAAGATTATATTATCGATGATGTTGGAGTAATTGACTTTGATTAAAGTTTTACATTTTTTTTCTTTAATAAATGGAGGAGAGAGTGAAGACATTTCTAAGGATTCTTTATGTTTTAACAATTAAGATTCAAATGTGCATGTTGGAAACTAAAAAGGTTTTCGCACTCTTTTGGAATTTTTCACATAAATAAATAAGTTATTGTCTCAAATGTAAAAAGAAAACCGAGAGTAAAAATTTCTTGTATGTTTAGAGTAAAAACAATAGGGTTATACAAAAAGGTACATGTTGGGTGTGTGGCTCAAAAAAGAGTAAATTCATCACCAAACACAAATGAGGGTGAGATATACAAAAGTTTTTATCAGGAAGTAAATTTACATCAACTGGAATACCAGGGGAATTACATCTACCAGGGTATTCTTTCTGTGGTCCAGGAACAAACTTGAATAAAAGATTATTTGAGGCTGACAATCCTAAACCGTGGAGCAAACCGATCAATAGGGTTGATGAAGTGTGCAGGAAGCATGATATTGATTACGTGTTTACATGAATAACACGACATTGGAAGAAAAACATGAAGCCGATAGAGAAAACTTGTATAATTTGTCTCTGATACAAAATCCAACCTTGAGAGAAAAAAGTTGATAGGGTCATCGTGAAGAAGATGATCAGTGCAAAATTGAAACTTGGGCTTGGAAATTCAAAAAACTTATAGGCTCCAATGAAGTCATCAAGATTGAAGAGCAATTAGCTGATGAATTACATAAACCAATAATCACAAAGTTTCATAGAAGAAGGTTTATTCCAAGGAAGTTGATTTTTTTTTTCTGGTCCGCTGATTTAATTGAACTCGAAAATAAGTGGTACACGTATGCTTTAACCGTTATTGATTTGAGGAGTCGATATGCGTGGGTTGTTCCTTTGAAAAACGAAACAGGTAATACTCTTTTGTTAGCTTTCCAACAGATATTCAATAAAAGCCAGAGAAAAACTAAAAAATTGTGGACTGATGAGGGTTCAGAGTTCTACAACAAAACTTTTGTGAATTTACTTAAAAATAACAACATTACATTATACAGCACCTTAAATGAAGGAAAAGCAGTTGTTATTGAGTGTTTTAATCGCACTTTAAAAGAGAGTCTTTAAAAAAATTCACTCAACTCGGTTCTCAACAATGGTTATCTTTAATTCAGGACATTGTAGACAACTACAATGATATGATTCATACTTCAATGAAAACTAAACCATCAGAAACATTTACAAAATTAAAATATGAAAAAGAGATTAATGTCAGAAAGCCTAAGTTCAAAGTTGGTGATGTAGTAAGAATATACAGGTGGAAATCTCATTTTGAAAAATGTTATACCAAGCAATGGACAAATGAACTTTTTAAAATTGTTGATGTCGTCGGTGCAGTTCCTTGGACTTACAAATTAAGTTATTTAAAGGGGAAAGAGATTTGAGGTTCATTTTATTCACAGGAATTACAAAAGACAAAGGTAAATAGGGGATTTTTGACTCCGCCCCTTTTTGACTCCACCCACACAATCCCCACCCATGCAAACCCCACCCACAAAAGCCACATCCACACAAGCCCCACCCACGCAAACCCCACTCACACAAACCCCAGCTATAAAAGCCACATCCACACAAGCCCGACCCACGCAAACCTCACCCACATAAGCCACATCCACATCCATCATATCCACATAATTAGTGATTAGTTTATTAGTTCCCCACACACAACATGTTTATTTAATTTTTAAAAATTGCTCCACCCACACAAGCCCCATCCACATAAGCCCCATCCACACAAACCCCACCCACACAAGCTCACCCATAAAAGCCCCACCCGCACAAGCCCCACCCCCTGTGCACTCCCACCTTTGACCCACCACCCCCCTCATCCCACCCCCACCCTTCCCCACACACGCACACGGGAAGGGAGGGGAGAGGAGAGGGATGAGGGGGGTGGTGGGTCGTTGGGGGAGCGCACTTTGGAAGAAAATAATTATATTAATGTCCTCTAAATTGTAATCGTTGCTGGTGTTTTATAAATTTAATTTTTATGCTACAAGTCAAATTGGCTGTCAGTGATGCTTCCCTTTAGCCAAGAGTCTTTTTCCCTAAATGTTGATAAAAGGAATGTCTTGCTATGGAACAAAGTGACCTTTTCTGATAACACCAACTTTGTTATGATTTCAAAGTTGCTTTTCACTTCGAAGACACGTATTGCATTTTGGAGTTCTTTGGCTAATGTTTCACAGCCCCCTCCACTCTCCCTCTGAAAGCATATAAATACCAGAAGTTGTAATCTTGTTTTAGTGCAAGCACGTGAGAATGTATACCATCTCAGTCGGTTGTACTCCAAGAGAGTGCAAGCACGTCTGGATGTATACCATCTCAGTGGGTTGCACTCCTTGGGACTGGCCAAGTACCAAGTATAATAAAACTCTCTGATGTAATGTACAGTACTTTCACGTTGTGGCAAGTGAATTGATCGGTGTCTGTCATTTGAATAACAGGATTTGCATCTCGTCGGTTAAACGGTTGATTAAAAGTAAATACAGGACCAAATAAAACGTAAGGCAATAACTTCCACAACAGCACCTTCCCCCCAACCATAACCCTCCCCCAACCCAACCCCCCCTCCCCTTTACATCTTTCTTCTTTTTTTGTAATTCAAAATCAGATAATTATATGGAAAGCATATACAGTTAATTAAACAAGATGAAAAACATTGAACAAAATCTTCTTTCGCAGCAGTCTGATGGTTTGTGATTTTGAAACTCGGTCAACGTATTCTGTTCAAAACAAAGAGGGAAGAACAATTAGGGTATATAAAGATGATTATATCATGATATTAATAAAATAATAAATAACACATATACCTCCAGAAGATTGAGTGTCATGTCAGATTCCTCCAGAAGATTAAGTTGTGTGTTAGGTTCATCCAGACAGGTGTTTAAACTGAAAAAAAATAAAAATAATTATGAGAACACTCAAGAGAGATATAGACAGAGACATAGCGACAGAGATAGAGACACACAGAGGGATAATTTCTCACCTTTGACTCGACTCATTCAAGGTCAGAGGACGTGAGAGGACTTCTTTCCAGCCAACAATAATGTCATTCAATTTTCTTCTGAACGATTGAATGTCTTAAAGGAAGTCATTCATTTTTTGCCATTCCTCGTGATATTCAAACACCTCATTTTCCAGATCGGTTATCAACGATGTTCTTATTCGGGACAACCTGTAAGAATAAAAACATACAATAATTATTGGTTGTGGAGTGATTTAATTCTGGATAAAACAACAAATAATGAATTGGTTTAAGGATCTCACCTCTCCTCTTGTGAAAAAAATTGATCCGCAAGATCGGAGTACTCCTCTGCACAATCCATTCTCTGAATAAAACGTATGAAGTTCGTGTTTGGTATCAAATAGGCCAAGTTGATGATATCATGGGAGATTACACAACAATGGGTTTTTTCGGGTGTGTCTCAAAGGAAATGACTTCAGGCTTTTTTGGCTTGGTTTGGGTGTGAGGGCTGAAATCGAGATTTTATCTTTTCTTTCATTTAAAACTTACTTTTAAATATCTTCTTTTTATTAAAAGTTGTTTTTGTTTGCTTTTAGCTCAACTTTGTTCTGTTCGTGTTCTGATGATTTAAGATATAACCATGAGAGACATGGGCACAGAATACTTCCTCATTTCCACAGCAGGACTGTGCTCTTAAAGGCACTTCCCAATTTTACAGAACCGAAGGAGGGATAGTGAACTTCCCTTTCTTTCGTGCTTGAAGAGATAAAGTGAATATACTCGATGGAAATGAATGTTAAAAGAAAATTAAATGAGTCTCAATTTTACATTTGCTTGTATGGGAGGGAAGGGGATCGGTGGGGAGGAAATGAGTCTCCTATTGTGAGATTTTGGGGGTTGGGTCAGAAAGTTTTTCTCTCTCCCCATTCATTTGAATGGGCATCCCAGAAACCCCATTTATCATCTACTGATGTTCAAATAGGAAACTGTCACTTCACTCAGTAGACAGGCACAAGCTTACACTCATCACTATTGAGGACAATATCTCTCTTTCAGCAAAATATTATCAAGTGAACAATAATAGACGAATACTTTGACTTGAATAAGCCTTGGTGGTAGACCTGTGAACATCTTAACATCAAGTGAACACCCCCTAATAATTTCCTGGATCCACCCCTGAGCAGGTTAATGGAGATTGGTCACTCAGACTGGAAACCTTACATTGACATCATTGGGGAGATTCTTTCCCATAAGCCTCGACATTATGACTTGATTCCAAAGATAAATTTGGTCTTTGAAAATATGTTCAAGGAGTCCATCAATATCCGTTCTTTTTGCCAAATAATTTCCTTGAAGAGTCCCTGAGTAGGAATGCAAATATTTCACCTTTCTCACACTTTAAAGTAAAGCTACAATAATATTTCTATTTAAAATGCATCGACGCGCACATAATATTGACAAAATTTGATTCCTTATCAAATTCCTTCACATCATACGGCTGCCAGGGGTGTGTTCAGTTAGCAAGATTCTTGTAGAGCACTTGCCAAGTGGCTTAAGCACTCAAGCAAGCATGTCATCCGAAACTATTGATAAGGAACGGCTGGCTTGGCAAGCGCTGGTTAACTGCTTGGTAACTGAACAGTAAACACACCCCAGGTATTAATCTGCAGGGTGCACGGGGTCCACTCGGTACCCGCTTTTGGTGAAACTCTCCAAATCCAGAACCATTGCTCACCTCCACTATTTCATTCTTTCCTTTTCTCACCTGTGGGGAATGAACGACCACATTCTTCTTAATCTCCTTCTTTTCATCAGATCATCAAGACAGCTGTTTACCACCATCTCATGTAACCCCCCCCCCCCCCACCTTTCCACAACCATTATTGTAATACCCCACTAACTCTCACCAAGTCGACCTCTTTGTGGGTTTCCAGTTATTCTTTCAACTTCCGTGATTGTGAGTTTGCAGCTCTCTCCAACTTATTACCTCCCCCCACTCCCCCTTCATGACCACCGGCAAAAACAAAATACCCCTATACATTATTTGGGGTCATGCTGATCCTATGTAGCAAGTATGGATGTCATCTGCTCAGAACTGGAGGGGTAGTAGCGCGACAAGCAAACACACAAACACCGGAACGTGAGTTATAGTAAGGATGCTTGCCGGTATTTACAATGTATTTCATCAATATATATATATATATATATATATATATATATATATATATATATATATATATATATATATATATATATATATATATATATATATATATTTTTTTTTTTTTTTAAATCTAAATACTTCCATTATTTAATACCATCTCTATATATGTTAAATTAGTATTATTAATTAATGAATTTACCTCACTAAAATAGTAAATTCAATATTATATCAAATGCAATGCAATGGGAACTTGTTTACACGAAAACCAACCAAACTTAAATATCAGGTGACGATGGAGTCCAAAGACATTCTCACAAGACCTTATCAATCAATCAGCCAAATATCCTCTTTTTGACATGATGTGAAGACCTTCTCAGCACGTTCCACAAAATCATCCTTCACGAAACAAATTCTTACAAATCTAAGTATCTGAGATGAGAAGACAATGTGACCCATTTTAATTGGTACATTGCGACCTGGAAATGTGTACAAGACTACCGGGAAACTGAAATAATCAACTTCATGATATACACTTGTACTAATGCCATTCTGTCCAACTCCAACCAACACATCTCGATATGCAGCAACTGTACAATCATTACCACTCTTATTTACAATCGGGCTATCTGGATAAATCTTGGAAAGCTGCCTATCAAAGAAAATTACAGTAAAAAGCATGATATTTCAAAAAGTTATGCATGGGTTCTGACAAAACTTGGTGGAAGAGTTGGGTAGCTGACCAGAACAAGCTGATTCGATTTTGGTTCAGGTCCGGATGCAGATTTGTCCTTTCAGTGGGACACAAAACTTAAACTGTTCAGCCTGGCAGAAGTATGCCCTTTCTGAGTGCAGTTTTAGTTTCACCCTGTCTCTTCCCCTTTCCCTCATTCTTTCCCCACATCTGATATTTCTCAAAGTCTTCCTCTATTTTATCCCTCGACCCTACTGTTGTGTCCCACCCCCCTCCCCCCCCAACTTTACTTTCTCTCTCTCTCTCTCTCTCTCTCTCTCTCTCTCTCTCTCTCTCTCTCTCTCTCTCTCTCTCTCTCTCTCTCTCTCTCTCTCTCTCTCTCTCTCTCTCTCTCTCTCTCTCTCTCTCTCTCTCTCTCTCTCTCTCTCTCTCTCTCTCTCTCTCTCTCTCTCTCTCTCTCTCTCTCTCTCTCTCTCTCTCTCTGCTGTTCTTTTCGTTTTATTATGTCCTGATTCATTCTGTGTTTTCGCTCCTCCACAAACCTCGACACCGTGTACAAAAAATACCAAGAAATAAAAATCCACATCATCTTTTAGTCCAGGAACTATTTCTCATAGGGCCAAATTAAGGAAATTTTTTCAACAGCCCTTACAGCTTTCGTCTGCCATAATGTTTTTGCAGAAGGTGGCCTCTGCAACAATTCCAGGCAGTATGTGGTTTTCAAATTGTGGTTTTGCATTGAAGCTACAGTTGTTCAGGTGCTTATTTTCATGAATTGTCGTTTTTTTTGCACCCATAAGCCAAACATAGGTTTCTTTATTGTTGTTTTTTTATTGAACCTTAAATTATTGATTTCAGAACATTAACCCAAAATAAGTTTCCATTCTGTGAGAAAATCAGCATTTCACCACGGAGCATAGCTGTCCAGCCATAAGACGACTGAAAAACATGTTTCCTGCTACATATCATGTGTGGATTGATTAATCATCATTAAAATTTGCACACACAAGCACAATTACACTTGAAATTTAAATAAAAACAAAACGTTTTTATTTAAATTAAAAAAAAATTCAACTATCCACTTATTTTACCGAAAACTGATGTGTTGGTCGTGCAGCCTTCTGTAACACCCAAATGTGCTCGATTTCATATCCTCCATTCGAAACCAAAACGAACAAGTTTGTGCCTTTGTCAGGATGAGGGTATTCCATCTCCATACAAGGTTCAGCCTGGCAGAGGTATGCACACAAATATTTTCATAAAACTGATACTCCCCCAACTGACCTGAAGACGGTCTACCCTGTGAGGATGAGGTCGATTTAATCTGTTGATTCAATCAGAAACTCTACTGAGGAAGATGAATAAAATCACTCAGTCATGGTTATTTGTGATCAGGCAGTGAATGCTAAAGCACTGGAGATATTCAACTCACAAGTTCATGACAGACTGCAGAGAAATGTGTGATGTACGGACTCTTCCATCTGACCATCAAATATCTGGCTGTTATTGGTCACCACTTTGGGAGTGCTGGATTGCAAGATATCTTGATCGCATCAGATATATCAGCAATAGTATCTGTTGATGCAACACTTGATGGTCAATAGGTGTGAGAGCACAAAAGTTGGTGGCATTTTGACATGGTCTGGCACCCTGCCCTGCTCACCAAACTCTCTTCCTATTGTATCCAAGGCCATCTCCACTCATGGCTTGCAGACTTCCTCTCCTGTTACAGTCAATGTGTGGCCCGAACTGGAGTTCTTTCATCACCTCTTCCTGTCCAGGCTGGAGTTCCTCAAGGTAGCGTTCTGGGCCCTGTTCTTTTTCTAGTTTTCATCAATGATCTCTCCGCCTCTCTGGAAAATCTTCTATATCTCTTTGCTGATGACTCCACCCTCTGCCATACCATCGGTTATTCCTCAGACTGGCAAGCAGCAGCTTCTTCGTTCACTGCAGATCTGGGTAAAATCACAAACTGGTCCAACACGTTGAACATGTCTTTCGCTCCGGACAAATCTCACACTCTCACTATGTCTCTCCGAAAGGACCATTTAGAACCCCCCCCCCCCATCCATTTTCTCATCAATCCTCTGGAAGAAGTCCTTTCATTCAAGCTTCTGGGTCTCACTATCTGCCATGACCTTTCCTGGGAAAACCACATTTCAAACCTCGCCTACAAAGCCAGTCGCCGACTGGGAATCCTCCATCGTGCAAAGTCCTTCCTCAGCCCACCTGAGCTCCTGACCACTTACAAAGCTTTCGTCCACAGCTTGATGGAGTACTCCTCTCCCCTCTGGGCTGGTGCTCCTGCCTCCCACCTTTCTCGGCTTCACGCTGTGGAAACCAAGGCATTTCGGATCATTGGGATCTCCCGCAATGAGGGTGAGTCTTTGGGCCTCTCACTCTCTCACCGCAGGTTGGTCGGTGGTCTTTCTGTCTTCTACCGTCTCCTTTCCAGCCTCGCCCCCCCCCCCACTCTCTCTGCGATTTGTCCCCACCACATTTCCACAGGGCGCTCAAGGTCCGCCAACAACCCCCTTCTGGTAAAACTACCAAAATCATGACTCACTGCTCACCTTCATTCTTTCATTCCTCTTTTTTCCCCCGCCTTTGGAATAAACTTCCTCACTCTATTCTTTCTCTTTCTTCCCTCCAGGCTTTCAAAACAGCTGTTCACCTCCACCTCTTATCATCCCCCATCCAACCCTCGATCTTTTCTTGCCCCAATAATCCACCCAAGCCCACCTCCTTCAAATTCCCTGCTTTCTTTCCTGAAAGTCCCTGTAATGTCCATCTTCTGTTCCCCGTCCCATCCCTCTCCCTTCCACAGATCTCCTAATGTCTCTGTTCCCCACTGTTTTGTCCTTCCCACGCCCCTCTTGTCTCATGCCCCCCTTGCTGTGCGTTGTGTGTTAGCTCTCACGCGAGCCTCGACAAGGTATAAAAAAACAAAAATCCTAACAAAAGGTGAGACAAATTTCAATGTTAATGTTTGACTGATAAAAAAAAATGTTGAGTTAAGACAGGATGTCTTACCTTGTACTGGCCATTTTGCACAAAAGCTTATTTAAGGGTAGGCATATAAACAGGGTGATAACACACAAAAAGCTCCTACCTCTGCAATGCTATCACATATTTTCTAACTCTTGGGTTGTATACGTTGCCAAAAATCACTATTATAATTATTCCCCCCAGATGGTACCGACCAACCCGACTGGCTCATGGGCTGTCTGCTGAAGATGTGTCTGAACAGCACAACTTTCATCTATGACAGTGCACATCACTGACAAATATTTGGCAGAGATATGGATTGGTTCACCAGTCTCCGCTTTTGTGGCTAATTCGGTGTTGGAGGAACTCAAAAAATATATATTTGAGTCTCATGAGAATTGGCCCCCATGGTACTGGAAAAGGAATGTGAATGACACCTTAGCCATTGTGCATAAAGACATGGAAGACCATCTACTGAGACAACTTGGCCAGGTATTCCCCAGCATGAACTTCACAATAAAAACTGAAAAAATGGCAAACTGGCCTTTTTGGATGTGGAGGTTCACCGAAAGCCTGACGGCTCCCTCAATAATTTGGTTTACAGGAAACCAACTCAAACCAGCAGATTACTGGATTTTAACTTCTGCAACCCAATCTTCCACAAACGCAGTGCAGTACAGACCTTAGCAGCTTGGGCATGGAATTTGTCGTCATCTAAAACCGATGCAATTAAAGAAGTCAGATTAGTCAGAATGAAGGTGAGAAGTCCTGTTCAGAATGGGTACAGCAAAGGGATACTCCTCACCTTGAAAGAACCAAAACGGACAGAACATAAGGAGCCAGAACCACTTGGGCACTGTGTGCTGGCCGTACTACCCGGGCCTTTCTGAAAGGATTGGCAGGACAGGACGTGGCGCACTGATTGGTGTAGCCTACAAACCTCTACGCACCATCCGTAATGTCATTTCAGAACTAAAGGACCCAATACCAATTGGCGATTAAATCTGGAGTAGTTTACCATTTGTCATGTAGAGATTGTGACCAATTCTACATTGGTGAAACTGGAAGAAATTTAAAACAAAGGCTAGAATGGCTAGATGAACATCAGTGAGTAATTAGGCTTGGAAAGGGGACCCATTCAGCCATAACAGTCATTGACTGCAATCTGGACACAAATTTCTCTTTGATGGGACCCTTGTCCTAGACACGACGTCCAACAAACAACACAGGTTGATTTTGGAATCCTGGCACGTGAAGAGCCAGGAGTGTGGTCGAAATGGAGAGATGGTGGACGTACTCACACGATACACACCTCTGATGCAAATGGCAAGAACTCGATGGTGCAAACAGCTGGATAAGGTGAGCAACAAACAACACTTAATCCCAAACACCACATCCGCATGTGGACAACACCCAATGAGAACCCTCCTCATCATGTCCAGCCCGGACACGAAACCAGCCTGTTCGTGCCGTGGAAACACAAAAACAACAAGCGCACACACATGTTCACCCACACAAACAACACCAGGTCACCTGTCAGTAAAAGCAAAAAACGAGCAGAGCACCCCCTTCGATGATGTGATTTAACGTTTATTTTGCTTGGGGTTTGCAAAATATAATTAAATAAAACACTCCTCCATTTGATCTCGAGCACCAACACGTGACCGGAAATGAGCAGTCGTGTCGAAATAAAAACCGGACACGCGCCAAAGCTTGGGGTCTATTAGCCTGAGGAAGCTGGCTGTGAAGCTGGTGAAACAACGCCTTAAGGCCTTGTCGCATCTTGACGATTCAGGCAGCGTATGCCGACGTATGAAAAATTTGTCTAAAACGCTGGCACATGTCGAATACGTTATGGGTAAGTTTGGTATACGTCGTAGTACACTGGCATACGTCGTAGTATGCTGGCATACGTTGAAGTACGCCGAGCTGTTGACAAATTTTAACATGCTTGAAATTTTTTGACGTATGCCAGCGTATGACTCACACGTTCCGCTACGCTGGCCATAAGTTGTAGGCACGTTATGCGATCGTTGACACACGTCGACACACGTTACTTGTAAGTTACTAATAAGTTGAAACACGTCGAGATAATGTTTAGCATTGGTGTTCCAGACTCCATATTTTTTTTTTTTTTAAATTCGGCATGACGGTGATGTTGACACTTCGATTTATAGTGCGGTTATAATATAATATAATTAATAGGCTGTCGCTCAATGACTTAAATCATAAACGCACTAGAAATCGAAGTGTCAACATCACTGTCAAGCCGAAGGAAAAAAACAAACCATGGAGTCTGGAACACTGACGGGTTCCTCCTGTGTAAACCCCATTTTCATATACCAATTCCCCTAAACGCTGCCAATACGCCATTATACGGTAGCTGTAAGTTAGTAACACGTTCAGTAAGTTCTGTGGTCGTCTGGAAGACGTCAAATACGTCTACATACGTCAATATGTGTTGGAGATACGTTACACATCGGTTCAAAGCACGTTACTCATAGGTTAGAAATAAGTTTCGGGTACGCTAAACATTACCTCGACGTGTTTCGACTTGTGAGTAACTTACAAGTAACATGTGTCGACGTGTGTCAACGATTGCATAACGTGCCTACAACTTATGGCCAGCGTATGCGGAACATGTGCGTCATACGCTGGATACGTTGAAAAATTTTCAACATGCTGAAAATTTGTCGATGTATTCAGCGTACTACGACATATGCCAGCGTCCTTCAGCATGCTTCAGCGTGCTTTTAACGTATACAAAACTTACCCATAACGTATTCGACGTGTGCCAGCGTATTCGGCAAATTTTTCATACGTCGGCATACGCTGGCTAAATCGTCAAGGTGTGACAGGGCCTTGACACTTCGATGTCGAGTGCGGTTATGATTTGAATCGTCGAGCCACAGCCTTTTAATAGGCTACGCCACGTGATCATCGGCGATACGCTGCCACGCTATGCATAAGTTTGACTATCGCTGGGCATAGGTTGTGAACGCCAACGACACGCTCAGCATTCATTGGTATAAGCTATCTATTTGTTATCGAAACGTTCTGTGTACGTTAATAATACGTTATGCATACGTCCAACTCGTTATGAATACGTCCAAAACTGGAAGAAAAAAAAACATCAATAGTTCAGCGTACGCCAGCGTTTTACATACATTTTGAGACCTTGCTATACGCTGGCTAAAACGTCAAGGTGTGGCAGGGCCTTAAGACCGGGTCTACTTTTTTGTTTGTTTGTTTTTTCTTGGTTACACTGTCGAGGCTCACATGAGAGTGAACACACAGAATGTACAAGAGGTGCAGGAGACGAGAGGGGTGGAAGAGGCAAGGAAAAAACAGTATGGAACAAAGACATGAGGAGATCTGTGGAAGGGAGAGGGATGGGGTGGGGTACACAAAGTAAACACGATGGACACTACAGGGACTTTCAGGTTCTTGCACAACAGGAACTTTCAGGAAGGAAAGCATGGAATTTGAAGGAGGTGTGATACTTCACTCATGATACTTCACTCTGATATCTGATACTTCACTCATGAGAGGGGAGGGTGACAGGATCATGCACAGGGGAGAGGAGGGAGGTAGGGGATGAGGGGTGGGAGAGGGTGTGGAGTGACACTTCTTCCTTGACTTGATTGACTTGACTTGAGAGGGGGGAGAACCTGCCTTTACTGTCTTGCATCGAATACACTTCACTTCACAAATTAAAAATTCCTTAAAAACAAATGTTATTTTAAAAATATTGGATTCTATCAGAAGTCCACATATTCATTCTATTGCATCCAATGTTTATCGAAGTGTTGTTTAATTATACTGTTGGAAAAGAGTTATTACTTGCCTGAAATAAACTACTTTTGTATTTGTGTATATATATATATATATATATATATATATATATATATATATATATATATATATATATATATATATATATATATATATATTGTTACGTTTGAGGGGGGGTATGCATTCAAAGGGTAATTCGGATGTTTAATTGGGTATACCATGCTGTTCGAGTTTACCAGGATCTCAATGTAATAAGTAGCAATTCAGTGGTGATAAGTTGTCTAGTAAATGTTCATTTCTTCAAGGGGGAAATGATAATTGTCACATAATTAGATAGGGACACGGGATAGGGTAAGTGTGTCTGCGTAAACCCCTTTTGGTATTCTCTGGAGGCTGGCCGTCACGTCACAGGACAGTGCAGCGGATGGCTCCGCCCCGTGATCACGATTGGCAGAAGGCGACGGCGGTGGGGCAATAAACGGCTCGATTGGAAGTGACGAGGACAGGAGGATAAAAAGGTTCTGTTCGGGGTCGAAAAGGAAAAGGAAGAGGAAGAAGATTGGGACAAAACGATCGTGTTTTTTTTGGTGTGGAGGCTGTTGCGCGGGAAGCATACTTGTTGTTGTGCTGATTCGATCGTGTTCTTCATCGTGTCTTGGAGCCTTGCTGAGCCTCGTGCCTCACCTTGGTTGGCTCTGGGGTTCTGCTGACTCGGAGTACGGGTCGAACGGCGGGCGGACCTGCCTCCCTCTCCTGCTCACAATTTGGCGCCAGAACTGGTTCCCTGGTGGCTGTGAGTGGACTTGGGCCAGGACCAGGAGGTCGACAGCACCACGGTTTCTCCTGCCCCCCCCTGACGAGAGCAAGGCCAGCTCGTCCGACGCTGATCCAGGGACAATTACGTCCACACCACGGTCCTGCCTGACCACCAGAAGTAGCTTCGTTGTGTGTGTGTGTGTGTGTGTGTGTGTGTGTGTGTGTGTGTGTGTGTGTGTGTGTGTGTGTGTGTGTGTGTGTGTGTGTGTGTGTGTGTGTGTGTGTGTGTGTGTGTGTGTGTGTGTGTGTGTGTGTGTGTGTGTACTTGGCGCCTTAGAGGGTTTGAGATCTGTATATTCATTGGAATTGTCTGTGTTTTTCCCCACGCCCGATCCCACACCATCCCGTCGAATCGCCCCGGATCCCTCTTCTTGCCGAGTCTTGTTATTTCTGGTTAATAATAAAAACAAATAAACAACATCAACTCAGTGAAAAGCGACTCGTGCCACCTTCCTCGTCCCGTTTGCAGTAGAGCGATTAGAACCGCCATGTTTCGGTTATAAATAAATAAACCTCCTCCATCGTTTCGGCTCATTCTACGTTGGCGGGACTGTTCAAGTCCCGTGGACGTCACATTGGTGTCAGGGTGTTGGATGTTCGAACCCCTCTAAATTATATTTGGTATCGGGAGAATATACCAAGATTAAAATCTCGCCACGAATTGGAATATAAAATTACTACAGAAAAGCGCACGAGCGCGGGAAACTTTTGGCGGGATTTTTCAAATTTAAATTAATTGGCGGCAAACGGGACTTCTGCACCATGGTGGATGTGCAGATGTTTGAGGAGGAAGGCCACGTGTCTGGCAGCGAGTCGGGGGAAGAAGGGAGAGATGGGGGTAGGATTGGAACCTCCCCCATTCCGAGCGTGGACCGTGCTTCATCGCCCGTAACGGAGCCGGCAGCGCCGGAAACCGGCACGATGACGATCTGGACAATGTTGGAACATTTAATGAGTGCAATTACAGCACAGGGGGCAAAAATGACGGCACAGGGGGCACAAATGGCCGAAATGACGGCACAAATGGAAAATCAATTCGTGACACAGAGGACAGAAATGACGGCACAAATGGAAAATCAATTCGTGACACAGAAGGCAGAAATGACAGATCAATTGGGGGTAATGGGGGTACAGTTGGGTGCACGGATTGATTTAATGAGGGATGAATTGGGGGAAAAGATGGAGAAAATTAAAACTGAGATGCAGGAGTGTGTGGATGTTAAATTGGGGGAAATACAAAGTAAATTGGAGGAAACAAAGGTAGAAATTACATTGGAGGGGGAAAATATACGGAAAAAAATTGGTAGATAAAATTGATGCAACGAACATTCGGGTTGATAAAGTGGATGAAAGCCTGGAACGTCATCGTGCCTGTGTGGATGCTCGTATGCAGCTGCAAGTTGAAGAGTGGGGAGAGCTGAGGAAGCAAGGGATGAATTTGGCGGAGGAGGTAAAAGGATTGGAGGCTCGTTTGGGCGAACAAGATAAAATTATGAGCCAAGATAAAGTCTTGGATAAAGGCCTGGTAGAGCCGTCTTTTGTAAGTAGAGTGTCCGGGTTGGTTGAGGAGCAGCTACAAACTCGCGACGGAGCCTTGGAGGAGGTTGTGCGGGCCCAGAAGATCCTGCGAGAAGAGGTGAATCGGTCCATTCAACGTTTGGAACAGGAGGCAAAATTGACCCATGAGACCCTCACCACAAAACATCTTTGGCCACAGTGGGCTCCGAAATTGGATACACAGCCACAAGGGTGTTTGATCCCTGGGCTGGATTCGGATAAGGGAGAAACTGAGAAGCGGGCCACCGTAAAATTGATCCCCCTGGTAAATTTCGATGGATCAGGGAGCGTTGAAGCTTTTCTGACGCAATTTGAGCGCATTTCCCGACTAAACGGGT
>NC_140964.1:123012136-123029636 GCF_056783735.1 Eptatretus burgeri | reverse complement strand
TGCTCAAATTAGTGGAGACGATCTAGTTTTACTTTTGGTTGGAAGTGCCTTCATATATATATATATATATATATATATATATATATATATATATATATATATATATATATATATATATATACAGATGTTTGGTTCTACAGAACTTCAATATGGATACAAACAAACACGACATAATAGTGACCGAAGCTTTTTGTGCTGCATTCTTCAGGGTAAGATCGCAGCAAGTAAAGGAGGAAGTGAAGGCGTGTGCTTATTTCCGAGAGTCTCTATCAGGTAGACACTGATTGGATCAATGTTGACATCTTTGTTCACATAATCAATAGACAAGGTCTTTTTCAATGGGAAAAACTTTATAAAAACAAGGTCGTGGGTGGAGAAATATTTATGATTTAACCCCCCCCCCCATAAATTCAGGAACTGAAACGTCCTTAATGGAGCCACATTATGACTCGCATTTCTGAAATGTCTGGTCCTGGGTTTAATAACTGATGAAATCCAATCAAATTGAATATTCCAGCATGGAGTGATGCACTGTGAACATGTTACTTCCAAAAGGACATTAAATGCCTGTCCGATCTGTGATGTGCATATCATCCAGAGGACATGTTGTCTTTCAGATCACGTGGTATTTTCAGATTAGAAGTTACTCTTAATCATTAAAGTTTTATGCTTCGACCATTGCCATTTCTGTACTTCCTAAAAGTATAAACTAAGTAAATACGATGTACAGTACAAGTTTCCAATGAAGTGAATGAGCGCAGAAAAAATAAAAAACAAAGTATAAATAGAAAAGAGATGTTTTATGAAATGTTAGCCATTACCAAACAAGACAGGAATGTATTAATGAAAAGACACAGATCTAAACCTCTCCTTGGACATGTTTTGAAATAGGTCCACAGCACGCTGATGAGAACATCACCCAATTGTTGATGTTTCTGCATTTTTTCAGAGAAGATACATTCTAATTGAATTTGTCAATTTCCTTCTGCTTTTTTGAAACAGACATCTGAAAGGACATAAAAAGCCACAAAAACAAAGCTGCTGAAAGCTGATCGTGTTGTAGGTTTTGAAATCGAGACCATGCGGATCGCATCAGATTTGTATGGCATGACCCTCACTCGACGGTGCGGTGACTTTGTGTTTGTGATCGCGATATTGTGGATATTCACCATTCCTCTCTGCCGTGAGTCTCACCTCGTGATATTTTAACCTTACTTTGTATGAGATCCTTCACAAGGAACTATCAATGCGTAAGGAGGCCATTATGTTCATCATGCCTGCACAATGGTTGTTATTCTGCAATAAGTTGTTTTTAAATACTGAGCTTCAAGCAAGGAAGCAGTACTGGGAACATTTTTAAAGAGTACTTGTGTGACCGGGATGGGGTTCAAACCTTCGATCCCCCCACACCCCCACACCCCCACACCCCCAAACTCATAGTGGACTCGAACCAATTTACACCATCGGGTTTGGTTATATAAAATGAGGATATTTTTGTTTTGTTTCCTGTAATTTGAGTGAAGGTGGATCCGGTGATGATGAAGTGTTGATGGTAGAGGATGAAGAGGATGGGCAAAGTGTGTACTTTAAACCAAAAGCTAAAATTACATTGTACTGTAATTGTGTGGTATATACAGTAAACCCTTGTTTTTATCGTGGGTTTGGTTCACAAGGTTTCCACTTCACACACAATGGTGTATTCTTATTTATTTATTTATTTATTTATTTTAATACCAAATTGAGGCTCTTGTAAGAGCTAATACACAGAATCGGATAACAAGGCAAGGGACAAGTGTGGTGGGAGATGTAAGCACAAAATAGTGGGGAACAAAGACAACAGGATATCTATGGAAGGGAGAGGGATGGGGTGGGTTATACGAGGTAAACAACATGGTACGACAAGGACTTTCAGGAAGGAAAACAGGGAATTTGAAGGAGGTGGGTTTGGGGTGGATTAATGTGGGGAGTAAAGATCAATATTTTGGATGAGGGAAGACATGAGATGGTGGTGAATAGATGTTTTGAAGACCTGGAGGGAGGAGTGGGATTGGAGAGAGTATGGGAGTTTGTTTGAGAGGCGAGAAAAATGAGGAATGAAAGAGAGAAGGTGAGCAGTGATTCTTGATTTTGGCAGTTTCACCAGAAGGGGGTTTTTGGCGGACCTTGAGCGCCCTGAGGAAATATAGGGGGAGCATACAGATCACAGACTGTGCAGAGGGGGCAAGGCAGGAGAGGAGACTGTGGAAGAAAGAAAGACCACCGACCTGCCTCCAGTGAGAGAGTGAGACCCAAAGACTCAGCTTCTTCGAGGGAGATACCAATGATCCTAAAAGTCTTGGTTTCCACAGTGTGAAGTCAAGCTAGGTGTGGGGCTGGAGCACCCCCGGCAAGCTTTGGAGGCTTGCTTGGAGATGTGGCTCTCCCAGGAAAGATAGATGGGGGGTTCAGATGGTCCTTTTGGAGAGACACGGTGAGGGTGTGAGATTTGTCAGGATTGAAAGACATATTCCAAGTGCTTGACCAGCTTGACATTTCATCCAGGTCTGCAGGGAGTGAAGAGGTTGCTACCTGCCAATCAAAGGTATGAGAGATGGTACTGCAGAGGAAGGAGTCATCAGCAAAGAGATCAAGAGGATTTTCCAGGGAATGTGAAAGATCCTGAAGAGATGTGCAGTGCCTTCAAGACCGCAATCCTTAATCTTTCCGGTCAATGTCTTGGAACTCACAGAAGAGCGAAGAAGAATTTTGTCTCAAGGGACAGTGGATACCATTGACCAGAGTTGCAGGGCCAGGGTTAATTGCAGAGCTGAGCTGTTCAGGTAATTGAGGCGTAAAACTGTACGTGTGCTGACGGTGGCCAAGGAGGTCTATGTGTGATTACTGAGTAATCTGTGAGGGGATAGAGCATCACCTGTGGTCAAGTGATTTTTGTCCTGCTTACAGGGGAATTCATGCATTGCATCCCTCCAAGCGCATCCCCTCAGTGTACTGCCATGAGAGCAGAGGGTGGTGGGTTATTGACAGAGGAGTCTGAAGTGAAGTCCCGCTGGGCCGGATACTTTGAGCGATTGCACCAAGCTGATCCAACAGCTGTTGAGTTGGATGTCAGGGGTTTTACTATCCCTATTGCTGATCTTCCAATCAACTGTGATCCACCTCCATTTGTGGAAACACAGGCTGTGGTGAAACGGGTGAAACGTGATAAACCTCCTGGAATCTGAGACATCCATGGTGAACTTCTCAATGCTGGTGGAATTGCTGTATCATGTAGTTACATTCAGTTGTGTGATCTGCCTGGAACACAGGCATCTTCCCAACTGACTGGAAGAGGGGCCTTGTTGTTGCTCTCTGGAAAGAGAAGAGTGATTGCCAGAACTGCATCAACTACCGAGGAGTGACGCTGCTTTTAGTCCCGGGCAAGGTCTTAGCTTGGATAATTACCTCTGGCACCGAAAGTGAAGGAGGTTATGCTTTCACCCCTTTCTGTCTGTTTGTCTGTTTGTTTGTTTACGTGAAGGATATCTCAAAAAGTTTTGGACGGACCCAAATGAAATTTTGTGGACAGGTTCGGTGTGTGACATGGACTAACTGATTAGATTTTGGTGGCGATCCCTATTCGGATCCGGCTTCTCGAACTTATGAAGTAATTCTTTACCGTCCACAAATATGGATAAGATATCCATAAGATATGGCCAAAACCGAGATATAGCACTACTTCTCAAAAAGTTGTGGACGGATTTGGATGAAACCTGATGGACAGGTTGGGTGCATGACAAGGACGAATTGCTTAGATTTTGGTGAAGATCCGGATCCAGATACGTGAATTATTTAATTTATATAGTTATTTTTCACCATTGAGAGATATGGCCAAAAACGATGTAGTACCGTACGAGTGACAGTTTAAAAATGTATTGGGCCCGATATGTTCTCATGGATCATGCATTACGTGGTGGAGGTATTTGCTCTACTGATTGCCCTTCCAGATCTTGATAGGGTTCACCAACATCTGCTTGAGCACCGGCAGCCAGAGCAGTCAGGCTTTTTAACAAAGAGGTCAACAATTGACCGTATCCTTGATCTTTGGGTGCTCATCAAATGCAGTCGAGGGTTTCGGCAGGGGCTGCTTGCAGCCGATGTTGATCTCTGCAAAGCATTAGATTCAGTGAATCAGGATGCCCTTTGGAGGATTCTTGGTCTTCGTGGGGGTGCCACCAAGACTGATCAATCTGAAGTCTGAACTAAATTCTGGTACTGAGAGTGCGGTGAGATGTGGTGATACCACCTCTGACTTATTTCCAGTTGTTACTGGAGTTTGTCAGGGGTGTGTACTGGCCCCCACACTTTTCAGCACTTGGATAGACTTTATTCTGGGATTGATGTTGGAGAGATTAAGCTGCGGTGCATCATTTGGGAATGTCAAGATCTCTGACCTTGATTTCGCAGATGATGTAGTCATCTTTGCAGAGACTCTGGATATTATTTTGGGGGCCTTCGAGGTGCTGAATGAGGAGTCAGAGCTGCTTGCATTATGGGTTTCCTTGGTCAAAACTAAGATTCAGGCTTTCAATGACATCTTGGATGCTGCTGTCTTGTCTGTACCTCTTTGTGAGGAGAATGTTGAGGTCATGGAGAGATTCACTTCCCTTGGCAGTGATATTCATGTCTCTGCTGGCTGTGAGCCTGAGGTCAATAGACGTCTGGGTCAGGCCTGGGGAGTCATTGATTCACTGGATCATGGGGTGTGGCGCTATCGGTACCTGTGCAGGAGGACGTAAGTCCACGTCTTCTGGTCCTTGGTGCTTCCAGTCTTGCTCTCCGGATGCGAGACTTGAATTCTGACCAGGGGTCTGAGATGGAGACTTAATTCCTTTCTCCCAGGTCTCTTCGGAGAATCATTGGCTATCACTGGTTAGACTTTGTGTCCAACGAGCGGTTGCTGAGAGAGACTCAAATGAGATTTGTGACCTGCATGGTCCATGAGTGTCAGCTGCGGCTGTATGGACATGTGGCTCGTTTTCCTGACACTGATCCTGCTCATGGGATTTTCTCATTGAGGGAGCCTCATGAGTGGAGGAGGCCAAATAATGGGCTGACCACGCGCCTCATGGTTGCAGCAGCTTGATCAGCATCTCAAGGAGATGGGGATGGGCCAGGCATCGGCATGAGGGATGGGCAGACAGAGGCCCTGGAGTACCGGCAGAAATGGAGGCAGTGATGTGCTGCTCCAGCACATGCTGCCATACCTGACCTTACGTGAGAGATCATTGATGAAAACCAGAAAAATATGGTAAGAGGAGATGAGACGATTCCATTAAAAGCCATGTGTTGCTGACTGCGACAGGAGATGAAGTCCATGAGCCATGAGTGGAGATTGCCTTGGATACCACAAGAAGAGAGTTTGGTGAGCATTGCGGGATGCCAGACCAAATCGGACGCTCGTGATATGTGTTGGGAGATGGCTCTGATTGTGTGAGGAGGTGAAGGGTTGTGTGAGGGAGGAGAGGTGGAGGTAGTGAGAGTTGTTGACAGTTGATGACAGATTGTAGAAGAGCTAGGAGAAAGTGTTGGATGTGGAGGAGGACAAAGGGCTGGTGGTGAAGGGATGAGTAGCAGTCGGAAGTAACAAGAGAGGGGGCAAAGGGAAGTGGGAGATTGGAGGAGGTGGAGGAATGAGCTGGAAGAGATAGGTTTGGTGAAGGAGGTAGCTTTGTTGATGTGATGAGGGTAGCTTTGAAAAGGGGGAGTGAGGGGTGAGATATGAAGGGGGGGGAGAATTGAGGGAGAAGGATGAGGAGGAAGAATTGAGGGTGAAAGGTGTGGGGGAGCTTTTGAGAAAGGTGAGGGAGAAGAGAGAGAGTTTGCTTTGAAGAAGGAGGAGGTGGCTGAATTGAGAGGGAGGGGAGAGGATCAGAGTAGGCACTGTCACGGAGGAGGTGGGAGAAGGGAGGGGTGGGGAGAGGGGGAGGATGAGACCAGGTAGTGGTATGGTAGAGGTGGGAGCAGGTGGGGTGGGAGGGGAAGAACAAGGTTAGAGGGTGAGATGTGATGAGAGGAAAGAGAGGCCATGATTGAGATATATTGAGCAGTGTGCTGAATGAGAATGTGAGACATTTGAAAACCATGCAGTTTCGGTTGTCAGAGGGGGAACTGCTGGAAAGGCAGAGGATAGTGGAGAGATGCTCGGATGATGGGAAGGGAAAGGGACAGGGTATAACAGGGCAGGTGTTAGGAGGAGGTGCTGTAGATATAAGGAGGTGGGAGTAATTTGCACTGAAGTTGGAAAAATAGAGAACGATTAATAATATAATGGAAGACGAACATGTATTGCAAAATGGGATTTTAAAAATCTGTAGGTCAGAGAATCATTTACATACATTGGAAGATGGATGGAGTGCAGAATAATTGACAGAGTGGAAAAAGGAAGTGTTGTCACAGATGAATTTTTTCGACACATCATGAAAGAAAGGTCAAATTGAACACAAGATTTTGAAAAAGAGGAAATGCACAAAGAGGGGAAGTTTAAGCATTGTAAGAGACTGGTTTTGGGGTTGTTGTTTTTTAAGATTGGGGAAGAGGGGGGAAGAATAAAGGAAAAGTTTGAAGAAAAGGTCGTGAAGGTGTGTCGTGAAAACCTTCACGATCAGAGTGGGATTTGGAGTGAAGGAAGAAGTCAGTGCAGGACATCTCGTGGTTACATGGGGTATAAGGTAAGAAGGGAAATGGTTTTTTTGTCGTTGTATTTTTTTATATTTTAAGACATGGAACAGAGGGTATATTTGGGAGGGATAGGGGGGTGTGGGGGAAAATGGAGAAAATAAGAACTGATGGTAAGAAGGAGAAAATACAAATATACACGATTGTGCACATAGACGGGTAGACGGGTAGGCCTCAAGGAAACCCGAAATGACAAGACTGACAAAAACTCACCAAATAGCACAAATTCTGAAACAAAACCGAACTAGGAACACAGTAAACACGGAGGAAACAAAATAAGCAGTCAAAACGTGACAAACAACGACCAGAAACTTATCTTTGAGAAAGTTGGCAGAGACCCTTGGAGAGAACAAACCGGCGCCCCAAAAACCGGAACCGGAGATTCCAAATGGGGTAGGGATGGTTGCCTGTGCCCACACGGGATTTGAAACGGGGTGGGGATGAAGAAGGCAAAAATGAAAATGGCGTCTTCTGGCATTGAGCCGGCAATCTGGGAGTAACAATTCAAATTTATTACCACATATGATATAATGGTGGTGAGGTGCTCCATTTGAAACTGTTTGTACGATATATGTATCTTTTTGATGCCAATGGTCAATAATAAAAAAAAAATATTTGCATTGGAATCAGTTAGTGACCAATTCAAAATTAACAGGAGGATAATTTTCTGTTTGCCGGTATTTTTGCACGTTGGTCCGGTCTCCCTTTTACACAGTATTTTCCCCGCCGGTGCGGTCCGGTGTTATTCCTCCTCCGTTGAGGTGTCGTGCACTCAGCGCTAATGCTGTTATGTAAACTGAGACATGCAGTGCATATTGTACTGTACCTGCACAACTGTACGCATCTCTCTCCACATCAACACTGCACTCCGTGGTATCGTAATATATTATTTTATTTTGAGTTGTTGTCTTTACTTTCAGGAAGTATTTGATAAGATAACTACAGAGGATGTCGTTAACTAATTTGAGGGCTTGTGGAATGGTTGTTTGGAAACTGGCTTCATGATGGGAATCAAAGAGTGGCTGTGGGTGGGAGGATCTCTTGCTGGGAAGATGCAGGTGGCGGTAACCTCATGGGTCAGAACTCGGACCATTATTATTCATAATTTACATCAACAATTTGAATAGTGGGGGAAAGAGTCAGCTTTCTAAATTTGCAGATGACACAAAGTTTGGAGGTGTGGTGGATATCTGTACGCGCCCGCTAGAGGCTCATTGTGGTGTACATCCGAGCACGCAATAAACCAGAGTTACAACTACACTCTCGGCTCGTATCTGTCTGCACCTCGGACGCCACAATTGGCGACGATGGATTGGGATCGAATCGGCGCGTGCAGAGTGCCTGTTTTCCTCGGCAATGACTGAGTTGTTGCCGGAGCAATTGGATTGCCAGGCAAACACGGCGCCGAGAGAATCATCGCAGCTGGCGCGGTACGAGTTCGATCACCTGGCAAGGCGCCCAGTAGAGCGCATCGCGAGTTTCGCCGCGCGGGTGAGACATCTCGCCGTCGCCTGCAAATTCACGTCGAGTGAACGGCAGGCCAGGCTCAAAGATCGTTTTATTGCTGGATTGCAAGACTCGGAAATGGTTTCAGCGATACTACAGCTGAGGTACGAGGACATTACATTCAACTCAGCAGTCAAAACGGCGTCGGCTGTCGAACGGACTCTCAGGGATGTCCAAGCCATTGCCGGCCAGAGCCTCACAGGTGGTCCGGAGGTCCACGTGGCGTGGGACAACCCCGATGATCCGAGGCAAGACCTGCAACCTGTGTGAGGCCACCCCAACGACCCGGAGCATGACCTGCAACCTATACGAGGTTTTGTACATGACGTACGCTTTTACATCCCGGAGCAAGACATGCAGCCGATGATAAGCCTGTTTTCAATTGGTTTGGCGGTGACAAGACCAATGACATTGGAGTTCGAGATGAACAAGACACCGATCGTTTTTAAAATTGATACCGGGGCTGCGGTGTCGATCATGGGTGAACAGACCGCTCGTAGACTCGACGGTCGCAACCTTATCAGGTCTACCATCACGCTGTACACGTACACCAGCGAAGCGATGACGACACTTGGAATGACAGATGTATCTGTAACCTACCAAGGTCAAAGCGCCGTGCTCTCGCTGTTTGTGGTACGAGGGGAGGGGCCGGCGCTCCTGGGCCGAGACTGGCTGACTAGCCTCAGGCTGGACTGGATGGCACCAGCCATTCACCTTGGGCGACCCGTGCCGAGCCGATTAGATCATCAGTCGGAGGAGGTTTTTCAAAAGAATCAAGATTTGTTTTGCAATGAGCTTGAACAACTCGAGGACGTGCAGGCAAAGCTTTTGAGGAAGGAGGGAGGGTGCCTCCCTTCGATCCCGCGTGCGAGGTCCTGCTGGGGGCAGGGGCCGTGCGGATGCAGAGTTGGTGTCTGTTCCTTGCTTCCTACAACTACGATATACAGTTCCGTAGCAACGGGGGGCATGCCGACTGCGATGGTCTCTCGCACTTTCCTTGTGCGGAGGGCCACGGGGAGCATGCCGATTGCGACGGTCCCTCGCGCTTGCTTTGCGCGGAGGGTCCGATTTCGTTTGAATCAGCCTACCAGGTTGATGTGTTTGCACGGAGCCAGGTCCAGGGCGGGCCGGTCACCGCCAAGCAGGTTGCGGTGGAATCTGCTCTTGATATAGGACTCGCCCATATTGTTCAGGCGATTTCAACGGGGGATTAGAGCAGAGTACTCACCCGTGTCGTTCAGGCGATTCCAACGGGGGATTGGAGTGATCTGCCTTCAACGGTGGAATCAGCTCATGATCCGGCACGCGCTCGTGTCATGCAGGCGATCGTGCAACACGTGATCACCTCGGGCGTGGTCTGCATCGTCTCTGCGCCTTTGGCCGTCCATCCCGCAACCGAGCTATGGTTGTTCACAAGGTTGTTTTGGTGGCCGGGGTTGGGGAGAGACATTGAACGGGTGATCAAGCATTGCGTTGCTGGGCAGGCAAATGCTGATAAGCCGCACGTGAGCGGAATGTGTTTGATTGTGATCGATGCGTTCTCGGGGTGTCCGGAGTGTGTGGTTTTGCAGAGGTCTTCGGCGGGCATTACTGTAATGAGGCTGTGGTAGATCGTTGATAATGAAGGCATACCCGGAATATTGGGTGCTGGCAACGATCTGCAGTTCTTCGCAGATATGTTTAATGATCTTGTGCATCGCGGCGGTGTTCGACACGTTAAACGGTTTGTTAAAATGTTGTGTCATCCTATCACTAACCAGCCGGCAGGATCGTTTGTTAAAATGTTATGCCATCCTGTCACGAGCGAGCAGGCAGGATCGTTTGTTGAGATGTGGAAACGTGCTTTGCGTGAGGAGAAGTTTACGTCTGCGCCGACGGTGCTTAATGTGTTTTCGTTACTGTGTGGAAATGTGATACGTTCATCCACCGATGAACTTGTAAAGTTAATGGAACCAGCAAATTGCCTGGTTCGGATTGATGGCGGGGAGCCGGGGCAGATTCGCTGTTCAGCGTCACCCCCACCCCTGATATCGTCAAGGCCAGACGTGCCGAGTGACATGGAGCCCCCGCCCCTGATATCGTCAAGGCCAGACGTGCTGGCGCCCACGGAGCTCGCGGACTCGGGGTGTTTACCTGCTTCAGTCCTGTCCGAGGGAGACGAGCAAGCTTGTCGACCGGGGGTGTTTGATGGTGCAGGGGAAGGTTTGCCTGGCGTGTCACCTCGACCTAGCCGGAAGGCATGTAAGCTTGGGCCGTCTGGTGGCGCTGTCCGCCCAGGGCGGATCAAGAGACGTGGTACTTGGGTGGATTTTGGATGATTCGTGTCCTTTTTCACCAGTCGCTTTTTGTGTACTCGTGCCAATGCTTTTGCGAAGTGCCATTTTGTCACTAGTTGCTTTTTTGTGTCATAGTGTCAATGATTTTTGATTAGTATCATGTTGTCGTTTATACTTGTCATTTTATGATTATGCTTTTAGGAGGGAGGAGTGTGGTGTATGGGCATAGAGCGCTGAGGGGGCGTGGAGTATTTGTGATAATAGTCACGTGGTTAGGCATGCATATATCTGTACACGCCCGCTAGAGGCTCAGAGTGGTGTACATCTGAGCACGCAATAAACCAGAGTTACAACTACACTCTCGGCTCGTATCTGTCTGCGCCTCGGACACCACAGGTAAGAATAATGAAAATAGAGATTACATGTTGCAAGAGGCATTTTTGGAGTGTGTCACACAGGAGAAGTATCTGGGGGGTGACAATAGATATGGGGGTAAGCAGGCAGCACAGTCCCAGGTAGAATAGGTAAAGATAACAAGGTTTTAGGATGTATTCTTAGTGGGTAAATTATTCATCAAAAGAGGTAGTTTTAAAGCAGTGTTTGAATTTAGTGAGAACTCATCTCAAATATTGTGTACAGTTTTGATCACCTCATCTGAGGAAGAACAAAGAGGCCATTCTTGGTCCACAAGTGTGACCACAAAATAGGAAATTGGTGTAATACAACCCTTCTAATTGTGCAAATTTGAGGGTGTGTTATTTTCTCTTGTATACATGACTTAAACATGTCGAAGTTTTCCAATTGGAAAATTTTTTCTTTTTCTTTTCGCTGATAATGTTTGTTTGGGGTCAGAGGTCAAATATTGCTGGTCATGTGTGTAACATCACTTGAAAGCAGATTTTTGAACCTTAAGTTTGGTACCAGTTGATTTATTGAGAATATTGAGCACATGTTTCATGTTTGATAATTGCTCTAAATTGTTTCTTATTGATATTGTAGAGAGTGATGTTTTTTGACATTGGAAATCGAGAAGAAAAAAAACAATTAATGTCTTGTATTTGCTTTAAAGTTTATTTACATCAAGAAATAGAACTTGCATACTGAGAAATCTGAAATTAACAAACAAAGTTTTCACCTTAGTTGATGACAGATTTATTTCACTTGTTTATTTACTCAACTATCCTCGAAAGCATATTTTATATCCTTGAGAATTATCTCAGCAAGGCATCTTTTTGCTCACCGAATGAACAAATACATTTACATGCATGCCAATAAGCAGGTCTGGATGGCACAAACAAGTCAACAGTGGAAAAGGTGAATATTAATGGGTCGTGATGACAAAATATATTGAAGAGAAGAATGTTTTGAGTGTTGCAGGAGTTAAATCGAGGTGGTATAAGTATTCAAGCTAATTAACCCATTCATGCCAATAAAATCCCATATCTTATATCTATGGAATGAACAAAATACAAAACAACTTTCAATGTAAAGATGGAAAATTGTAGTTAAGTATGTCAAAAGAAAGAGTAAAATTACTTTTAATTCACAGCTGTTTCTTGTTTAGATGCAAGGAGGAATAAATAACACATTTAAAACTAAAATAAACAAAAAATCATCAAGAAAAAGGAGTTGAATGTTCAAGACACATTTGCTGTGAAAGAAAGCACAGACTGTTACTTAATTTACATCACGGAAGATCTAAGACGTACACACTCTCTTTTGTATGATTTAATCATTCTTCATTGTATTTGATGAATAAAAAGAACCTTCGAAACATTGAAAATTTCTGTACGAGTTACAGAACACCACTTCAAAATAACCAGCTGTCAAAATAATCAAAATAGTCAATAATAGATATTATGAAGTTCCATGTTGTCAATTTTCAAATACAAATGAGTGATTAATCAGCCATAAAAATGGCTCTGTCATAAATGACATTCATTGTGTGGTATTTCATTTAAACTGTGAAAGTATATGCATGCTCCAGCCAACTGCCAAACACTCTCATAACATACAATTACACCATTATTTCAGAGCACATTCTTGCAATAACTGAGTGCACTCCACCATTATCAAATTTTAATGGCATGACAGGGGCTCAAATTCAAGACCCGAAGATCTGAAGGTGTCCACCTAAACCGTTAAGCCAACACCAGGCTTCTGGAAGAGAATGGGTGAAGGAAAATCTGGTGGACGAGCCAGCCACTCTCAATCGTTAAAGGTGCATAGGTACCTCGGTGCATTGAAGAAAGAGCGGTATGGGGATATTGGCTTGTGTGCATAGTAGGTAGCTTTTGTGTGGATGGGTGATGAAATTGGGTTTGCTGCAGCACAGGCATGATGGGCAAAATGGCCTCCTCCTGCACCAATGTTCCTTGTGTATCCTTGTGTATTGTCCTTCCTGATTTTAACCATGGCTCCCAAGAGTTAAACTTGCCACCGGTAATCTAAGTGCAAAAAAGTCGAGGAATGTGATGTTTTTGTCACAGAAAGTTTTTAGGTTTTGGATGAGCTTGGTTTCGGTGAGAATGTGGCGTTACTGTGCAGACATGATGGTGTTAACGAGTCCAATGTCCACCAAATAAAGAAATGCATGGAAAACACAAGGGGCACTGAATGCTCTGGTTTTACGCCACATGTGAAGGTGACTTCCTTAAACCGCTCCGGCGCATGATGCATGAATTTATAGATGAGAGGACTAAGCACGGAACCTAATCCCATTTTTCCCATAGGCCCTTGGTCTTATTTTATGCGGATTTGGTTTATGTGGAGGTTTCCTGGAATGTAACCCCCATGTAAAACAAGGGTTTACTGTATGGGAATGGTGAGTATGATAAACAGACATGGAACGTGGAAATAAATTACTTCTATCATAATTGACACGTAATGCCTCATGAGGTAGTTTGAATAATGGATCAGGTAAAGCCAATCAAAGGATTTCCTTTATTCCCACCAAGAAAATTTATTCTCACCAAGAGAAAGAAAGCCTTCAACACATTTACCATGATACTCTTTTGTCTTTGCTTGAATGTTATGTTATCAGGGGTATTGATCTGCATTGATTTGCTTCTTATCTCAGTAACCGTAAACAATTTCTTATTGTTTGCAACTTTATTTCTAGCTGGAAAGCCATTTTACATGGTGTTCCACATGACTCCATCCTTGGTCCTCTCCTTTTTCTTCTTTCTTCTTTTGATCCATTCATGCCGGGGGACATCTGGAGCCCCTCAGGAAGTCACGTCATTTCTAACGATCTTGTGCCTTGTGTTTGAGTTGCGTCTCGGTGGCTCTTGTCTCTCTCATTTCATTTTCTACATTTCGTTGCCAAGTTTCCCTTGGCCTTCCCATCCTCTGTTTTCTCTGGGGTGCCCATCATGGTGTCCTTTTTATGATGTTGTAATTCTCCTTGCGTAATATGTGACACCTATCCATTTCCATCTTCTTCGTTTGTTTTTCTCAATAAATCTCAATCTCAATGACGTCTTCAAAATCATTCTTCAAAATATCAATGATATTTCTTCCTCCTGTTATTCTCTCTACCCGTTTTCTTCCGAGCCTGGTCTGGCTAGAAGAATCCTAGGATCTTCTTGTGACAGCTGTAGATGGAAGACTCCACTCTGTGTGTGGTCCCTTCAAATGGTGACTTTCTGGGGCTCGTATCCATAGAGAATCAATGATTTTACATTACTGAAAAAAAAACTCAGTTTTGTTCTTCTGCTGTATTTATTTGATTTCCATATTTCTTTCATCTTAATGAATGCATCTCTTGTTTTTTGTATTATTTGCAGGAAATCTGCACCCCCCCCCCCCTTTCCAGCAGTGTTGACCATCGATCCTAAATATGTGAATTTGTTTACTTCTTTAATGTTTCAATTATTGCATGTGATTCTGTCCACGGCCATTGTATGTATTATCATGCTTTTTGTTTTAGCAATGCCGACTTTCAGTTCCACTTGTTGTGCATAATGTTGGTAAAGAGTCACTTTACTCTGATTAATATAAGATAAGAATTTTATTTTGCCAAGTGTTAAGGAATATGTGTCTGTTGGTCACTCTTACAATCACAATAAATCATACTCTTCAGCAAAGTTAACGAATAATGATCAGATAATAAAAGTGAATTTAGAATAAACTCAAAGCAATACTAAAAATAAAACAATTACTCAATATATAACTAAACATGCACAATAAAATGTCAAAAAATGACAACATTGAAATGATACAATCCCTCACATTCACCCTTCTATTCCCCCTCACCTGACCAAACTAGATGGCATTCATGGAATACATATCCAGCACAGTCTTGAGAAGGACTTGGTGCGAGCCAACTATTTTGTTTTTGAGGGTCTTTTGTCTTCTTTGATCCAATATGGCTGCCAGACCTCGTGAATGATGATGTCATCTTTATCAAACCATATTTACCATGGGTGGTTGATCAATTCGTTAAAATTTTGCATTGATCGGTGAAGCTTTTTTTGCTGTTTTTTTTACTTCTTCTTCGTCTTCTTCGTCGTCTTCGTCGTCTTCGTCTTCTTCCTCTTTCTCTTCTTCGTCTTCCTCTTCTTCGTCTTCCTCTTCTTCGTCTTCCTCTTCTTCGTCTTCTCTCTCTCTCTCTCTCTCTCTCTCTCTCTCTCTCTCTCTCTCTCTCTCTCTCTCTCTCTCTCTCTCTCTCTCTCTCTCTCTCTCTCTCTCTCTCTCTCTCTCTCTCTCTCTATCTTTCTTTTCACCCCCCTCTTCCTGTTTGAAACTTCCTTATATTGCTCTGTCCATCTTTGCAATAAAGCTTTTCAGATGTTACAAAGTTCTCTTCCCCTGTTTATCTTTCAATGATTTATCACCTATTTTCCTATTTTCTGTTCTATTTTCCATCAATTGTGGTGTAATCTTATCAGCTCATGCTGTGTCTCCCTTTTCAGCAGCTGTTTCTGCTTCTCCAGCCAGGTCATCAACGTATTTCCTCTTATCCTTCCTCGCAGCTTTTTTACTTGCTTCTTTCTTCTTGTGTCGTCTTTTTGCAGCTCTTCTCTTTATTTGTGTTCTCCATCCTCGCTTTTCTGCTGTATGTTAATGATTTACGTTCTTCTTCTTCTTCCCTTTTACAATTTATATGACTTTCAAATGATACCACAATTATAGACCCCAATTCTCTGTTATTACTTCGTCAATACGAGAAGGGCACTCGGTAGAGTGCATGAATCTGCCATGCATTGTCTAATCCAGTGGAACATATTGAGCCCAATAACTTTTTGAAACATCATATAATATATCACTTTCAGTCCCATCTCTCAATGTAGAAGAATAATTTTAATTATTAAATAATTCTGGTATCTGAATCCGGATTCGGATCTTCACCAAAATCTCAGCAATTTGTCCTTGTTACTCACCCAACCTGTCCATCAGGTATCTTGCAAATCCATCCACAATTTTTTGAGACATCGTGCTACACATCGGTTCAGCCCCATCTCTCAATGGTGAATAATCGCTTTAAATTTCGATTCCAGATCGAGTTTCATATCTTCACCAAAATTTTATCAATCCTTCCTTGTCATACACCCAACATATCCACCAAGTTTCATCCGAATCCGTCCACAACTTTTTGAGATATCTTGCACACAAAGAGACAGACAAACAGACAAATGAAAAATCGCTCGTGCCGTTACACTTGGCAAAACAGAACGAAGTAGGATGGCACTCTGAAGAGTGCTTATCTCTGCCAGGCTAAAGCGGTTACGTTTTGTATGCCATTGATAGGCTGGATCTGAACCAAAATCGAATTGTCTTCTTGTCACCGAGCCAAATCAAATCCACCTCATTTTGTCATAACTCCTGCACAACTTTTTGGGATATGGATATATATATATATATATATATATATATATATATATATATATATATATATATATATATATATATATATATATATATATATATATATATATACGTATATATACATATACATATACATATATATATATATATATATATATATATATATTTATATTGTTACGGCTGTGGAAATTCGCATTACACCATAAAGGGCCCTCAGGTGAGATATCTCCATAGGTACATGTGTAGTTAGCCCAAACCCGTTGGAAAGAGGGAATTTATGTGATCCATTCGGGCTGTGACCCTCCAGTTAGTCGTTTTTCTTTCCCTATCTTTGATTTCAAACAAACAAAAACCGCCAACGATGCTGGTGGGTTTTTCCCGCCATTCTTCCCCGCGCTTGGTTTGAGGGAAGGGGGAGGGGCAGCTCGATTGGTGGATGGAGAGCGTGAGGCGGTCGGGGTGAGGGAACGCCCCTTTTCCAGAACCCTCTCGAAGGAGGGCGGAGCTGAAAACGGGGCGGAGTGAAGGGTGGAGCCCCGCGCTATAAAAGTCGGACATGGGCGGGGCGCGCTTCCTCGTCCTCGTCCTCTACCTCTTCGTCCTGGAGCTGGTCTCGTTCATCTTGGCTGGTGGTCTGGTCTGGTCTTCTGTTGGTGCGGTCCCGAGATCCCGCTTCCGCTCGGAGATAGCGCCGGAAACCCCGTCCGAGCTGTCAGGCGGACGACGCGAGCTTGGTGCACAACGCCGGAGAGAGCTCGCAGACCGCGAGAGGAGTCGGTGCCAGGCGCGACCATGCCGACGGTCGTGGGAGGACTCGACGGCCCAAAGGGAAGTGACCATTTTCTTTTCGGGGTTTTGTATGTGTGTTTCTGGCACCTGTCCGACAAGAAGAACTGTTTAAGTGTTGTCGTGTGTGCGCGTATTCGGTTTTAACCCTGCTTTCGCTTTATATGTGCATTTTGATCATTGTGACTGTAAATACTTGCCCTCCGTGCTGGTCTGTGTGAATAAACGTGCTTGTGTGAACTTGTTCCCCATTTCACTGCGTCCTTTCCTTTGTTTGACTCTCCATCCTGCTTCACGTAAGGGGTTCGTAGTGGGTGCAACATCCCGGTAATTAATCGGAACCGTCAAGGCCGACGATAACACCGCTCGGTTATCACTGTAGCACGGAA
>NC_140964.1:122939636-123007136 GCF_056783735.1 Eptatretus burgeri | reverse complement strand
ATGACTGAGCACGAACAACTCGCTCGGGATGACGGAGCACGAACAACTCGCTCGGGATGACGGAGCACGAACAACTCGCTCGGGATGACGGAGCACGAACAACTCGCTCGGGATGACTGAGCACGAACAACTCGCTCGGGATGACGGAGCACGAACAACTCGCTCAGGAAGACGGAGCACGAACATCTCGCTCAGGATGACGGAGCACGAACAACTCGCTCGGGATGACGGAGCACAAACAACTCGCTCGGGATGACGGAGCACAAACAACTCGCTCGGGATGACTGAGCACGAACAATTCGCTCGGGATGACTGAGCACGAACAATTCGCTCGGGATGACGGAGCACAAACAACTCGCTCGGGATGACGGAGCACGAACATCTCGCTCGGGATGACGGAGCACGAACAACTCGCTCGGGATGACGGAGCACGAACAACTCGCTCGGGATGACGGAGCACGAACAACTCGCTCGGGATGACGGAGCACGAACAACTCGCTCGGGATGACGGAGCACGAACAACTCGCTCGGGATGACGGAGCACGAACAACTCGCTCGGGATGACGGAGCACGAACAACTCGCTCGGGATGACGGAGCACGAACAACTCGCTCGGGATGACGGAGCACGAACAACTCGCTCGGGATGACGGAGCATGAACAACTCGCTCGGGATGACGGAGCACGAACAACTCGCTCAGGATGACGGAGCACGAACAACTCGCTCAGGATGACGGAGCACGAACAACTCGCTCAGGATGACGGAGCACGAACAACTCGCTCAGGATGACGGAGCACGAACAACTCGCTCAGGATGAAGGAGCACGAACAACTCGCTCAGGATGAAGGAGCACGAACAACTCGCTCAGGATGAAGGAGCATGAACAACTCGCTCAGGATTACGGAGCACAAACCACATGCTCAGGTGATGGAGCATGAACTACTCTCTCTATGAATGACGTGGCACGGCAAAAGCGTTCGCAGTGAGTGAACGATTCGCTCAGGATGACGTTGTGCAGTACCGCTATCGACTTTCGGGCTCTCCACACACACACACACACACACACACACACACACACACACACACACACACACACACACACACACACACACACACACACACATACACATACACATACACACACACACTGATACACACATATTAACACACACATATGCACACTGACACACACTGACATGTACACACACACAAACACATACTGACTCAAACTGACACACGCATACTGACAGACACACACGCACACACACACACACACACACCCACACACACACACACACACACACCCACACACACACACACACACACGCGCACACACTGACACACACACACACACACACACACACACACACACACACACACACACACACACACACAAAACATCAGCTGACATTTATTAGTTTAGTGCTATAGATGTATTTTTTTAAATCAACAGGAATATATATATTCCTGCGTGGCGCTGGTGTGAAAAAGTTCGGACTTAACCCGGGACTCAAACCCAAGGACCTCATTACTTATGTGGTGACAGCCCACTGAGCTGCCCACTGAATATACATACAACCCGTCGCCTATCCTGGTTCCTCCTGATGACTCCATCTTTGCTCTTGACTTCTTTGGGTTCCTCACTCTCCATGCACTGCCCTCACTCCCCCACACCCCAGGAATACCTCTGGCTAAGGCTTCCCTTCCACTCCCACCTCATGTTTAGATGTGTACTGTACCGTCCACCATACAGTGATAACTCCATCGACACCTCACCATCCGAAAACATGGACCAACTTCTATCTTCTCATCGAAAGTCTCTCTTCCTCATATGTGGTGACTTCAATTGTCATTATTCCAGTGGTTAAGTGTTAGTACCTCTCTCACCTGTCATGGCACTTCAGCAAAAGCTTTCTGCGACTCATTGGGACCTACTCACTCGGTCAATTTCCCGACCCGGATCTCCACCAATGGTACTCTATCTCTTCTGGATCTGATTTTGACAAATTTCCCTGAAAATATCTGCTGTTCTTCCTCCACTCCAATTGATTCTTCTGACCACATCCTTTTCAAAGTTGACATCTCTCCGGCTGTTATCAGAGAACCACCTCAGCACCGTCGACTCTGGCGTTTCACTCAAGCCGACTGGCAGGATCTCCAAGCAGCCATCAAACTTCGAGTCTGGTCTCCCATCTCTACTTTCTCCAACATCAACTCATCCTGGGAAAAGAAACTTGCTCTCCCTCATGCACAGCTTTATCCCCTCTCCTCTCCAGTTGCCCCACCCTTCCTCTCATCCATGGTTCACTGAAGCTTGTGGCGAGGCAGTTGTCCTGACACAACTTGCTTTTGCCTCATGGAAAGCAAACCCAACTGAGGGTAATCTCAGTTCCTTCCATAAAGCTTGGAACAAATATGTATCTACCCTCAGGAGAGCCAGAAAACAACATCTTTCGAATCTCAAGTCTGAACTTTCAAACCTCTCTCCCTCCTCCAAATCCTGGAGGCGTCTAATCAAATCTGTTTCTGGTGTGTGTTCCCCCTCCATCCCCTCCCTTACCTCAAATGGCCACACTGCTGATACCGCGCATAAAAAGGCTGAATGCCTAAACTCAGTGTTTGCATCAAAATCTTGTGTCCAAAACCCATCGCTTTCTGTACCTACCTTACCCAGTCACACCCAACTGTCCCTGGACTCTGTGTCCCTTTTGCCTGACAAGTTGGAGAGCTTGCTGTCAAACCTCGACTCAGATTCTGCAACCGTTCCAGATGGCATCTGCCCATGTCTTCTAAAAACCCACTCTGATGCTTTTGCTCACCCCTTTTATGTTCTATTCACCCTGTCATTCACTTATGGTCATCTGCCATCTGCTTGGAAATCAGCAAACATTACTGCCCTGCATAAAAAAGGTGCAAAAACAGATCCCTGAAACTACAGACCAATCAGCCTTCTCCCAATCATCAGCAAGGTCATGAAATCCATCATCGCCTCAGATATTAAATCCTTCCCCTTCTCCAATGGCCTGATTTCCGATCATCAATTTGGTTTCAGACCAGGTCACTCCACTCTGGATATGTTGCTTCTGCTCTCCCAACAATGGATGGAGGTCCTCAATGCCTGACATGAAATCAGAGCCATATCCCTCGACATATCGTGTGCTTTTGACATAGTCTGGCTGCCCTGCTCACCAAACTCTCTTCCTATGGTATCCAAGGCCATTTTTACTCATGGCTCGCAGACTTCCTCTCCTGTCGCAGTCAACGTGTGGCCCTAAATGGAGTTCTTTCATCCCCTCTTCCTGTCCAGCCTGGAGTTCCTCAAGGCAGCATTCTGGGTCCTGTTCTTTTTCTGGTTTTCATCAATGATCTCTCCGACTCTCTGAAAAATCACCTTTATCTCTTTGCTGATGACTCCACCCTCTGCCGTACTGTACCATCTGTCATCCCTCACACCGACAAGCAGCAGCTTCTTCGTTCACTGCACATCTGGGTAAAATCACAAAATGGTCAAACATGTTGAACATGTCTTTTCATCCGGACAAATCTCACACTCTCACTATGTCTCTCCGAAAGGACCGTTTGGAACCCCCCCCCCCCCCATACACTTTCTCAACAATCCTCTGCAAGAAGTCCTTTCTTTCAAGCTTCTGGGTCTCACTATCTGCCATGATCTTTCTTGGGAAAGCCACATTTCCAACCTAGCGTCCAAAGCCAGTGTCCGTCTTGGAATCCTCCTTCGTGCAAAGTCCTTCCTTGGCCCACCTGACCTCCTGACCACACATCAAGCTTTCATGCGCAGCCTGATGGAGTACTGCTCTTCCCTCTGGGCTGGTGCTCCTGCTTCCCACCTTTCTCAGCTTCACGCTGTGGAAACCAAAGCATTTTGGATCATTGGGATCTCCCGCAATGAGGGTGAGTCTTTGGGCCTCTCACTCTCTCACCGCAGGCAGGTCACTGGTTTTTCTGTCTCCTCTCCGGTCTCGCCCCCCCCACCCCCACTGCTGTGTCTGCGATTTGTCCCCACCATATTTTCGCAGGGCGCTCAAGGTCCGCCAAAAGACTCCTTTCTGGTAAAACTACCAAAATCACGATTCGCTGCTCACCTTCACTCTTTCAGTCCTCTTTTTCCCCGCCTTGAGAAGAAACTCCCATTCTCTCTTCAATCCCATTTTTTCCTCCAGGTCTTCAAAACAGCTGTTCACCACCACCTCTTGTCATCCCCCACTTAAATCATCGATCTTTTCTGTCCCCGTTGATCCACTCCACACCCACCTCCTTCTAATTCCCTGCTTTCCTTCCTGAAAGTCCCTGTAATGTCCATCTTGTATACCCTGTGTTCCCTACCCCATCCCTCTTCCTTCCACAGATCTACGAATGTCTCTGTTCCCGACTGTTTTATCCTTCCCTCTCCCACCCTCTTGTCTCATGCCCCACCTTGCTGTGCGTTGTGTGTTCGCTCTCATACGAGCCTCGACAAGGTATACTATATATATATATATATTTATATATATATATATATATATATATATATATATATATATATATATATATATATATATATATATATATATATATATATATATATATATATATACATACATATACATAAGTAGTTTATTTCAGGCAAGTAATACCTCTTTTCCAACAGTATAATTAAACAACACTTCGATAAACTTTGGATGCAATAGATTGAATATATGGACTCATGATGGAATCCAATATGTTTTAAATAACATTTGTTTTTAAGGAATTTTTAACTTGTGAAGTGAAGTGTATTCGATGCAAGTCAATCAAGGCAGGTTCTCCTGCCCTATCAAGTCAAGGAAGAAATGTTACTCCACACCCTCTCCCACCCCTCACCCCTACCTCTCTCCTCTCCCCTGTGCACGATTCTGTCACCCTCCCCTCTCATGAGTGAAGTATCAGATATGAAGATGGGCAGTCCAAATGTCATTCGTATGTATGCCCGTGGGTTTCCCATGGGTGCCCCAATAGGAAAAAATAATTGTTGTCTGTCTGTATGTTCACATTTTTTGCAAAGACTGCTGGGCCATCAAACACCACATTTGGCATACAGACCAAGTCAGACCCGGAGATTTGTCCTCAGCGGATTTGTCCTCAGTCAGATCCGGGGATTTTACATCGAGCACCTCAGCCCTTTAAGACCCCAAATACCCTTCAAGAACCTAAATATCCTTTAGACCCCAAGGACCCTGAAATACCCCTAAGATCCTTTCAGACACCAAAGACCCTGAGACCTTGAAGACCCTTCAGACCAGTAAGACCCTTCAGACTCTGTCCATCCATGAAGCAGTGTGACTAGATGTCCATTAATTACGTACTGTTTGAAGATCAGTTGCACCCTGATGACACAAATATCTGTTAATTACGTATATTGGAATTTACCTTTTAAACCTTTCGATCCTTTAAACTGTTGGGACCCCTTATACCTTTGAAGATACTTTCAGACCTCAAAGACTTCTAAATCCTAAAGACCCTTTTAGACCTCGCAGAACCTAAAGGTCCTTTCATCCCCAAAGATCCAGAAGACTCTTTTTACCTTCATCACCCTTTTGACACTTCAGACACCTTTAGACTTTTCAAACCCTTTGGACCCCTACACCACTTAAGTTCCTTGAGAACTCTCTGAGCTTAATGCCATTTTGGCCCCTTACACTCTTCAGACAGATTAGATGGCTTGGACCCTTGACCATTTAGAGCTTTAGACCACTTGGACATTTTTAAACCCTTTTTACATGTTTGAGATTAGACCCTTTTGACCCTTTAGACACTAACTACTCTTGAAACTTACCCTTTAGACAATCTGGAATCTTTTAAGCATACACGAAACAAACCTCTAGTCTTCTTGCAAAACACAGACAATAAATTTTTACAGCAATTGATACACAAGCTCGACCCACCCAGATCGAGGATGCCATCTTCCATCTGCCATCTATTACAACTTCCATCTGCCATCTATTACAACTTCCATGTGCCATCTATTACAGTGCCGACAAAAAGTCCACACACCCTTTCAAAATTTTCACCTTTTGTTGCCTTATTGCCTGAAATTTAATTGCAACTAGAACTACGTTGACGATGGCACACCATCACATATTTCCGTGCACATTGCTTTGTCCCATTAACGCTTGGTGAAATTTTATCTTGCAAAATGGATTGACTATTCTTTTCTATTTGATGTGCTTTATGAACAAAGACTTGTTATGTTTACTAAATCAGAAGTCATGACAAGCATGTCAACATTTCATGAAACATTAATTTAACACTGTCCAGCAATATAGAGCTGTGCATCAATTTAATCATAGGAATGAACTGTGTATAATATTAATTATAATTATTCATAATCAATTAGATAAATACAGTAAAACCTGTGACTGTTTGTCACTCAAGGGGGCCACATAAGTAAGTTCTTTACAAAAGAATTTACCATGTACAATGGTAAATACACTTCAAAAAAAAATCAGCCCCCATGACCCCACCCCCTCTGGCCTGGCCCCGAGGGGTCATATCAAAAATCTGACAGTGTTGTGCACTTCCCCATACATATATCTACTATTTCCCAAAGTTTCAAGTTCCTATTTCAAACGGTGTAGGAGGAGTTACAGGGTAAGACAGACGGACGTATGGACGGACGCGGAGACAATCACAATATTCCCGCTTTTCTTCGAAAGCATGGGAATAATCCACTTTTCTTTACACATCGCAACCCACAACTTCTCGTGAAAAACAAATTCCACAAATTTTTGAAAATTAATGAAAAATGCAAAACTATAATATCTTGGTTCTATAAGTGTCCACACCCCTTATAATAAGAATTGTAAATTAGCTCAGGCATAACCAATCATCTTCAAAATGACACACCAAGTTAATTGGTCTCCACCTGTGTTGAATTGTCATGATTCTGATTATTTCAGAATAAAATCAGCTGTTCCTGGAGGTTTTCTCTGCTGGAGAGTGCATTTCACAGCAAAGACTCAACCATGAGTACCAATGAGCATTCAAAAGACTTCTGAGATAAAGTTGTGGAAAGGCACAGATCAGGGGATGGGTATAAAATATTTCAAAGGCCTTGAATATCCCTTGAAGCACAGTCAAGACAATCATTAAGAAGTGGAAGGCATATGGTACCACCAATACCCTGCCTCAATCAGGCAGTCCATCCAAACTGGATGACCAAGCAAGGAGGAAACTAATCAGAGAGGCTAATGGCAACTTGAAAGAGCCACGTGCCTTTGCAGCAAAGAGGGATCACTGTGTGCAAGTGACAACAATATGCCAAGCACTCCACAAGTCTGGCCTGCATGGTTGGGTGGCAAGAAGGAAGCCATTACTCAATGAAATATAGGGGCAATACCCTTGGGCACTCACCTGGTAGTGGTTGGACAAGATAACCAGGGAACCACTGGAAGGCATGGATGACCCACAAAACATAAAACGGGAGAAGAAAGTAAATAGCCATAGATTTTTTTTTAATGCCGTGAACAAACTTTAGTGCATCACAGATGATAAAAGTTGTGGTCAAGTTTTATTGAAATTGTGTGTGTGGTTTCAGAGAAGAAAGCATATACATATTTTGGGGGGCAACCTCCCCCCCCCCACCCCCACCCGTAGACCCCTTAGATCTCGAATTTATTTTTAATAGCGTGAATAGACTTTGCTACATCAAGGGTGATGGAGGTTGTGGTCACGTTTCATCGAAGTTGTGTGTGTAGTTTCGGAAAAGAAAGCAAATACATATGTTGGGGGGAAACCCTCCTCAAACTCCCGCTTTATTTAATATTTTATGACTTTTTATTTTCGAGTCATGAACAAACTTTGGTACATCACGGGTGATGAAGGTTCTGGTCATGTTTCATCAGAATTGTCTGTGTCGTTTCTGAGAAGAAAGAAAATACCTATTTTGGGGGGGGGGGTGGGGGGGTAACTCTAATATCGACCCCCTGAGGGCCCGATTTTTTTAATTTAAATTTTTTGTTTTTTTTAATGCCATGAAAAAACCTTGTTCCATATACTATGATGAACATTGTGGTAAAGTTTAATTAAAATCACATGTGTAGTTTCAGAGTAGTAGTTGCATATGTTTGTGGATGGACGGATGGACTGACAGAATGCCAACGCGCCATCCCATAAGCTCCCCAGAACTATTCCAGGTTAGCTAAAAAAAAAAAATCCCACCTTCAGTTCCGTTTGAGGTATGCAAAAAACCACTCCAGAGAATATGAAGCCTTGTGGCAAAAAGTTTTGTGATCTAACGAAACCAAGATGGGACTTTTTGGCCTAAATGCAAAATGTTACGTTTGATGCAAACTCAACACAGCACATCACCCAAAGAACACCATCTCAGCTGTGAAGCATGATGATTGCAGCATCATGTTGCTGGGATGTTCCCATCAGTAAGGACTGGGGTACTTGTCAGGATATAAGGGAAATGGATTAGATGGAGCAAAATACAGAAATGTCCGAGACGAAAACCTGCTACCCTCTGTAAGAAAGCTGAAATTGGGACGGAAGTTTACCTTTCAGCATTTCAACGACCCAGAGCACAGCCAAAACTCCATTGGAGTGGTGAAGCAACAAAAAGATAAATGTCCTTGAGTCGCCCCGTCATAGCCCCGACCGAAATCCAATCGAAAATCTGTGGCATGACTTGAAGATTGCTGTCCTGCATCAACGCTCCCCACACAACATGACTGAGCTTGAACAGTTTTGTGCAGAGGAATGGACAAATATTGCCCAATCAAGGTGTGCAAAGTTGGTAGAGACCAATCCTAACAGACTCACAACTGTCATTGCTGTCGAAGTTGCTTCCACCAAGTATTAACTCAGGGGGTGGACACTAATTCAACCAAGATATTTTTGTATTTTTCTTAATTTTCTGAAAGTCGTAAAATTTGTTTTTCACTTGGAGGTTGTGGGTTACGATGTGAAAATAAATGTGGAAAAAGTCTGATTTAATGCAATTTCAATCCAGGCTTTGAGGCAACAATAGGTGAGATTATTGAAAGGTGATGTCGACTTTCTTTCAGCACTGTACAAAAAGAAGAAAGTTTGTTTGTTCATTAATGCATACGGACCCTGCGGGAATCAGTGTCACTAAACTTTGCAAGACCTCCTCTTTCATCCCGAGGAAGGTTGAAGGCTATGTTTTGGATAAAAATAAATGACCCCAGATGAAACCAGTTAATTGGCTTCAATATTATAGGTTGAGGTTGTCGCGATTTATTATCAGCAAAACAAATTTAATTACGTTCGTGTTTACACGTGCATCTGTTATTAAAAAGATTCCTTCACATAGGTTTATTATAACATCTCTGTGTTCAGGCCTTTAGTCAGTATGTTGTTTACACACTGCCTGCGTTTTCCCTGAGAGCGATCCAGTAATATGTTCAAAGAAGATCGGATGTTGAGGTTGTTGTGATTTGTTGTCATCAACACAAATTTAATTATTAGCATATTTTATTGACTTTCTTCAGGCAACGCCCAATCCTTCAGGGAGTTATAAATACAGGTAGTGGACAAACAAATGGAAACGTCAATGTAAAGTCACTTAATCGGGTGTTGAGCCACCACATTCGGCTAATATAGCCTGCATGTGCCATGGCATGGAGTTCATTATCGTCTGGAATTCTGCAGGACGGATGTGCCACCACTTTTCCAAGAGAAAGTCGATCAACTCACACCTGTTTGATGGAGGTGGAAAACGTCGTCTGAGGTGTCATTCCAGAATACCCATAAATTCTCGATTGGGTTCAGATCTGGTGACTGAGATGACCAAGACAGATCGATATCGTCAGTCTTGCTCATGAAACCATTTGGCGACAACACATCTTCTGTGGATGGAGGCATTGTCATACTCGAAGACACCCATCCCGGCAGGAAAGAAATGCTTCAACATGAAGTGAAAATGATCACTCACTCCCATTAAGTAGCGATTGGCATTGACCTTGCCTTCCAAGGGAATGACTGCAATCAAACCATGCCAGGAAAATATGTCGCACAATATTACGGAACCACCAGAACCCTTCACTGTTGGAACCAAGCACTCAGGATTGTAGAGTTCCTTCGGTTAGCGCCACACATGCCCTCGTCCATTTGTTGAGAACATAGTGAAGGATGATTCATCTGACCATATCACATTTCTCCACTGCTCGATTGTCCGTTGCTTGTGCTCTTTGCACCATTGTACTTGCAACCCTTCCACATGAAATGATGAGATGTTCATTGTATGAGGTATGATGAGGGATTTGTGCACTGCAACCTGACTGTGGTGTCCCGCTCTGTAGAGTTCTCAGTGAACTACTTTTGATGAAACGGGCTGCTCGTACGCCAGGTTGAAATTTACAGTTGATTGATCTGCAGTTGCTCGCCTGCTTTGCCTTGACCTGAGAATTTATGCATGGACATTACGATCTTGGAGTATGCGCTTCTGCCCATGGTTTCCCTTTGTTGATGATGTCTTTTCCTCAGAGTTACATGCCGACATCACGTTAGACACCATTGCTCGTGAAACATCAGCAAGTTTAGCTGATTTTGTCACTGAGGCTCCTGCCAAATGTGCCACAACAATCACCCCTTTTTTCAGTCACTGAGGACTCCTCTTGCAGCCATAGTCATGATAATTACAAGCAACCAGACATCTGCAGCATTTTAATACATGACCCTAAGCATGCTGGGATGTTATTTGCTGAATTAACACGTAGGCCACATCTGTGGGGAAGCCATCACCTTCAACATACTTGGTGTCTCTCATTTACACAGGTGTTTCCATTTTTTTTTTGTCCACTTCCTGCATGTGGGATTATGATCTGGTGAATCTGGATCATGCATGAGTGCTTCAATTGGGAACACCAACACACCATCCCAAAAAGTGAAGTACAGGTTCTCAATGCTGTATCTCATTCAGTTTCTCTCAGGAATCTCATTCACACATCGCACCAGTTTACACCAGATGGAGGGGACGTTCTCAATGAAAGCTGAGTCTCACACGAGGCCGCCAACGATATCCTGGATTTAACAAGCACCGCCATTCAGAAAAGGGATATTTAATATTCCACACAGAATAGGGATATTTAACATTCCACACAGAATTGGGATATTTAATATTCCACGTAAAATAGGGATATTTAACATTCCACAGAAAATAGAGATTTAACATTCCACATAGAATAGGGATATTGATCATTCCACAGAGAATAGAGAGATTTAACATTCCACATAGAAGAAGGACATTTAGCATTCCACACAGAATAGGGATATTTAATATTCCACAGAGAATAGGGATATTTCACATTCCACATATAATTGGGATATGTAACATTCCACACAGAAGAGGGATATTTGACATTTCACACAGAATTGGGATATTTAACATTCCACACAGAATAGGGGTAATAAATATTCCACACATCAAAGGGATATTTAATATTCCACGTAAAAAAGGGATATTTAACATTCCACAGAAAATAGAGATTTAACATTCCACATAGAATAGAGAGATTTCACATTCCACATAGAATAAGGATATTTAGCATTCCACACAGAATAGGGATATTTAACATTCCACAGAGAATAGGGATATTTCACATTCCACATATAATTGGGATATGTAACATTCCACACAGAATAGGGATATTTGACATTTCACACAGAATTGGGATATTTAACATTTCACACAGAATAGGGATATTTAATATTCCACATGTAATATGGATATTTAATATTCCACATACAATAGGGATATTTAATATTCCACACAGAATAGGGATATTTAACATTCCACACAGAATAGGGATATTTAACATTCCACACAGAATAGGGATATTTAATATTCCACACAGAATAGGGATATTTAACATTCCACACAGAAAAGGGATATTTAACATTCCACACAGAATAGGGATATTTAATATTCCACATGTAATATGGATATTTAATATTCCACACAGAATAGGGATATTTAACATTCCACACAGAATAGGGATATTTAACATTCCACACAGAATAGGGATATTTAATATTCCACACAGAATAGGGATATTTAACATTCCACACAGAAAAGGGATATTTAACATTCCACACAGAATAGGGATATTTTACATTCCACAAAGAATAGGGATATTTAACATTCCACACATTATAGGGGCATTTAACATTCCTCATAGAATAGGGATATTTAACATTCCACACAGAATAGGGATATTTCATATTCCACACAGAATAGGGATATTTAACATTCCACACAGAATAGGGATATTTCATATTCCACACAGAATAGGGATATTTAACATTCCACACAGAATAGGGATATTTCATATTCCACACAGAATAGGGATATTTCATATTCCACACAGAATAGGGATATTTAACATTCCACATAGAATAGGGATATTTAACATTCCACATAGAATAGGGATATTTAATATTCCACACAGAATAGGGATATTTAACTTTCCACACAGAATAGGGATATTTAACATTCCACACATAATAGGGATATTTAATATTCCACACATAATAGGGATATTTAACATTCCACACATAATAGGGATATTTAACATTCCACACAGAATAGGGATATTTAACATTCCACACATAATAGGGATATTTAATATTCCACATATAATAAGGATTTTTAACATTCCACATTGAAGAGAGACATTTATAATTCCACAAAGAACAGTGAGTGATATTTAACATTCCACACAGAAAAGGGATATTTAACATTCCACACAGAATAGGGATATTTAATATTCCACACAGAATATGGATATTTAACATTCCACACAGAATAGGGATATTTAACATTCCACACAGAATAGGGAGATTTAAAATTCCACACAGAATAGGGATATTTAACATTCCACACAGAATTGGGATATTTAACATTCCACACATAATAGGGATATTTAATATTCCACACATAATAGGGATATTTAACATTCCACACATAATCGGGATATTTAACATTCCACACAGAATAGGGATATTTAACATTCCACACATAATAGGGATATTTAATATTCCACATATAATAAGGATTTTTAACATTCCACGTTGAAGAGAGACATTTATAATTCCACAAAGAACAGTGATATTTAACATTCCACACAGAAAAGGGATATTTAACATTCCACACAGAATAGGGATATTTAATATTCCACACAGAATAGGGATATTTAACATTCCACACAGAATATGGATATTTAACATTCCACACAGAATAGGGATATTTAACATTCCACACAGAAAAGGGATATTTAACATTCCACACAGAATAGGGATATTTTACATTCCACACAGAATTGGGATATTTAACATTCCACACAGAATAGGGATATTAAATACTCCACACAGAAAAGGGATATTTAATATTCCACACAGAATAGGGATATTTCATATTCCACACAGAAAAGGGATATTTAACATTCCAAACAGAATAGGGATATTTAACATTCCACAAAGAATAGGGATATTTAATATTCCACACAGAATAGGGATATTTAATATTCCACACATTATAGGGGCATTTAACATTCCTCATAGAATAGGGATATTTAACATTCCACATAGAATAGGGATATTTAACATTCCACATAGAATAGGGATATTTAATATTCCACACAGAATAGGGATATTTAACTTTCCACACAGAATAGGGATATTTAACATTCCACACATAATAGGGATATTTAATATTCCACACATAATAGGGATATTTAACATTCCACACATAATAGGGATATTTAACATTCCACACAGAATAGGGATATTTAACATTCCACACATAATAGGGATATTTAATATTCCACATATAATAAGGATTTTTAACATTCCACATTGAAGAGAGACATTTATAATTCCACAAAGAACAGTGATATTTAACATTCCACACAGAAAAGGGATATTTAACATTCCACACAGAATAGGGATATTTAATATTCCACACAGAATATGGATATTTAACATTCCACACAGAATAGGGATATTTAACATTCCACACAGAATAGGGAGATTTAAAATTCCACACAGAATAGGGATATTTAACATTCCACACAGAATTGGGATATTTAACATTCCACACATAATAGGGATATTTAACATTCCACACATAATAGGGATATTTAATATTCCACATATAATAAGGATTTTTAACATTCCACGTTGAAGAGAGACATTTATAATTCCACAAAGAACAGTGATATTTAACATTCCACACAGAAAAGGGATATTTAACATTCCACACAGAATAGGGATATTTAATATTCCACACAGAATAGGGATATTTAACATTCCAGACAGAATATGGATATTTAACATTCCACACAGAATAGGGATATTTAACATTCCACACAGAAAAGGGATATTTAACATTCCACACAGAATAGGGATATTTTACATTCCACACAGAATTGGGATATTTAACATTCCACACAGAATAGGGATATTAAATACTCCACACAGAAAAGGGATATTTAATATTCCACACAGAATAGGGATATTTCATATTCCACACAGAAAAGGGATATTTAACATTCCAAACAGAATAGGGATATTTAACATTCCACAAAGAATAGGGATATTTAATATTCCACACAGAATAGGGATATTTAATATTCCACACATTATAGGGGCATTTAACATTCCTCATAGAATAGGGATATTTAACATTCCACATAGAATAGGGATATTTAACATTCCACATAGAATAGGGATATTTAATATTCCACACAGAATAGGGATATTTAACTTTCCACACAGAATAGGGATATTTAACATTCCACACATAATAGGGATATTTAATATTCCACACATAATAGGGATATTTAACATTCCACACATAATAGGGATATTTAACATTCCACACAGAATAGGGATATTTAACATTCCACACATAATAGGGATATTTAATATTCCACATATAATAAGGATTTTTAACATTCCACATTGAAGAGAGACATTTATAATTCCACAAAGAACAGTGATATTTAACATTCCACACAGAAAAGGGATATTTAACATTCCACACAGAATAGGGATATTTAATATTCCACACAATATGGATATTTAACATTCCACACAGAATAGGGATATTTAACATTCCACACAGAATAGGGAGATTTAAAATTCCACACAGAATAGGGATATTTAACATTCCACACAGAATTGGGATATTTAACATTCCACACATAATAGGGATATTTAATATTCCACACATAATAGGGATATTTAACATTCCACACATAATCGGGATATTTAACATTCCACACAGAATAGGGATATTTAACATTCCACACATAATAGGGATATTTAATATTCCACATATAATAAGGATTTTTAACATTCCACGTTGAAGAGAGACATTTATAATTCCACAAAGAACAGTGATATTTAACATTCCACACAGAAAAGGGATATTTAACATTCCACACAGAATAGGGATATTTAATATTCCACACAGAATAGGGATATTTAACATTCCACACAGAATATGGATATTTAACATTCCACACAGAATAGGGATATTTAACATTCCACACAGAATAGGGAGATTTAAAATTCCACACAGAATAGGGATATTTAACATTCCTCATAGAATAGGGATATTTAACATTCCACACAGAATAGGGATATTCAATATTCCACACAGAATAGGGATATTTAACATTCCATACAGAATAGGGAAATTTAACATTCCTCATAGAATAGGGATATTTAATATTCCACATGTAATATGGATATTAGTAGGGAAAGAATACTGGTTCTGGCTCACTTTTCCCCATGTAAATGAATGGGGGATTTTCAGCCATGAAATTTTTCTTTTTTTTCCCCTAAAAAAATAAATCCCCTTTTAGCCCAAGGTATATTTATTTGTCTCCCCTTTTAACCTGGAGCCTGGTGTTGGCTTAGTGGTTAGGGTGGCGGCTTGGGATCCCAGGGTCCTGAGTTCAAGCCCCGTTGGCTGCTGAATTAACACCAGGGGGTTGACTCAGCCTGCCATCCTTCCGAGGTCGGCGAAATGAGTGCCAGTGTACTGGTCCCGGTGTATGCCCCAGTTAGAATAGGTGTACCATATCCCTGTGTGTCGTAAGAGGCGACCAGGGTTGGCGTCAGGAAGGGCATCCGGCCATAAAACATTGCCTCAAGAAAAAGCCAAACCCCTGCACAGCAGGGAAAAATGGCTGAAAAACGGTCATTTTTTTATTTCCCCTTTTAACCTCGGGGCTCTCTATTCAAATAGCCCATACAACAAGATAAAGATTTGTTAAAGGTGATTCTAAAGAAATATCTGAAACGTCGAAGCCTCGGGGCACTCTCTATTCAAATAACCCATACAACAAGATAAAGATTTGTTAAAGGTGATTCTAAAGAAATATCTGAAACGCCTAAGCCCCGGGACACTCTTTATCAAATAACCCATACAACAAGATGAAGATTTGTTAAAGGTGATTCTAAAGAAATATCTGAAACGTCTAAGCCTCGGGGCACTCTTTATCAAATAACCAATGCATATTGTTTAGCTCACTCATTGAACCTATAAACATTTGTTCATTCTCAAATTCCTTCAATAGTTTAATTTTCTTTGCACAATAATCCCCATCTAAAATATTGAAAAACAAAACATTTGAATCTTTATATTTTTTAAGATACCCCTTTTGTGCCATTATGAAATGATAAGCTTCTCTTAATGATCTCATCTGGCCACCTCCTGAGTTGCATATCATTTTGATATTGTAGTAAATTATTTTTCCATTGTTCAATTGATAACCATCAAATTTTTCAGTCCATTCAAACATATTTATTATTTTCTTTACATCCTCTAACTTATTGGTTTTTAAATTGATTCGCATATTTGTTTTATTTACCTTTGTTTTAGATATTTTTTCAATAAGACTTATTTGATATTTTTCACATTCATTATGTTTTCCATTTATATACCAAGACTGAGATTTTCTCCACTCTTTAGTTTGACTAATACTTGGTTCGACCATTTATGTATTGTGAAAAACGCGGCGGTAGCCCTTAAAAACCCTAACCCATCTTCCCATCGTTAAAACTTGTGTCCATATGGAACACAATCTATTCTATTCACTCTATCATACAATACCCATATGGAACACCATCTATTTTATACACTCTATCATACAATATCCATATGGAACACAATCGATTCCATTATCTAAAATAAATCTCTTCTCATCAAAGGCTCCTAATGCCTTTTTATTTACTTCTTCACTATATATCTGATGTTTATAACTTCTTATTGTATTCATTTTCCTATATTCTTCTTTCTTATTCATCAAACAATTGTAATAATTTCTAAAAGTTAATGATTTCTTTATTGCATATTTCTTTATTCCCTTTAACCTTTTATCAATCTGATCAGCATACTTATAAGCATATGCCTTTGCTCTCAATCCAATAAACTCACTCATTACTTTTCCACCCAACTCATCCTTAAACTTGCCAACAACCTTTTCATTCTTTTTTGAAAATAACTCACTCTTCTTACTAAAATTACTTGTATCATATACTCCAATGTTTTTCTTCATATCTTTATAAACATCGTCAGTTTTTATATCTAGAATAAAACTATCAGTGTCCATATACAACAATGAAGCATTTTCACCATACTCTTTCTTTAAATCATTATACAAATAATCATACATCAATATCTTTGATAAATCAAGAACTGCTGTTCCAATATAAATTGGTTTATCCATGACGATACTTTCCTTTTTCATATGAATAGCAGAAAAGTTCTCTGAAAAAACCTCTTCTCTCTCAAAACTTGGTTTATTTATCAATCTCGAAGCTTCTTTCCAAGATGTTGCAAATCTAATGTTTTGCCTGTTTCTAACATTCTCCATTGTCTTTCCAAAGACAGCATTATTCATCAATTTGTAGAATTCCCCTTCAAATTTTACTTTTGTATTTGTTCTCATATCTGTATTGAATTTAATATACTTTTTCATCCAAGGACTTTGTTTAAATTTTAAAACTCTATGAATTTTAGCTACTCTCAACCCAGCAGAGAAATATTGTCTCAAGTTCCTTTGATGCAAAACATATCCCTCTTTATCATAGAATGTTGTTAATAACTTTTCTGTTGATTTGCCTTGAATATTAAAACTTTTATGATAATCACTGAACCATTCTTTCTTTGGGGTTTCTTTCTCACATGCAAAAGGAAGGTCTTTATGCTTATTATGAAGATCACTCGGGTACTTCAAATCAACTTCAAAATAATAACCTTCTTCTTTGTCATTCAATTTCTCTTGAGAAGAAATAACAATATTCATCAAAGCCTTTTCATAATCCTTTTCTTCCACCCACTCTAATTTACCATAAGGCAGAGATTGAGACATTGCCCATCCATACAAATTATTAGCATCAAAGTACATCAAATAATTACTATCTTTTTCACTCTCATAATTTGGAAGATATTTATTATTTGCTTTAGCATATCTTTTTGAACATACTTGTGATATTCCACCTCTCTTAGACTTCTCAATCATCAAAAGCATATCGACATCACTGACTAAATCTATATCTTGTTTTGTCATTTTCAACATTGCACTCCAAGCTAAACCAGGAGCTGTGAAATAGTGGGCAGGATCTAATCCATAACAATTTTTATTATGACAGAGTGATCGAAAAGCTTCAAACACATCAGCTAACAATAAAACATCTGTTTTTAGATACAAATCATGATATTCTCCAAGGTTCTTTATCTTAAATATTTTCCAAATTTATTGTGCGTGTTTATATTCCTTATCACTTATCTCTTCTTCATAAAGCTTATTATAGAAACTTTCTTTTGAAGGAAGTTGTGTTTCTTTAAATCTCAAAAATGAATCCATATAACCATAAGGACAAATTCCCTTACTTGTAAGAATTTTCTCTTTACTTTGAATTTCATTCCTTGTTTCAATTTCCTCTCTAGTTAGAATTCCCTCTTTAATCAAAATTTCATCTATAATCAGAATTTCCTCTTGAGTTAGAATTTCATTCTTTGTTCGAATTTTCTGTATAATTAGAATTTCATCTTCAGTAAGAATTTCTTCATTCATTTCCTCATTAATTAGAATTTCCTCTTTACTTTGAATTCTCTCTTTAATCTGAATTTCCTCTTTAGTTAGAATTTCCTCTTTTGGAAAGAATGAATTAAGATTTGGAAAAGAGCCCGTGGAGCTTAGATTTGATGCGAGGTTGGCAAGTGGTGTTCCCATAAACTTGTAAGAATCAAGAAACCGAATACGAGTTATAGGTTTTGTGAATATCATTTTTGTAAATGAAATATACTTTTGACTTGTGTTTGTTATGGCAGAAATATTCCCTGGTGTTTTTGAAAGTTCATTTATAAATAGATGTGTATCATAGTTGGCGCTGTTGTGAAGAAAGACTGGAATAAAAGAAGGTAATTTATAATTAAGATGACAACAGGAATGAGCGGGACCTCTATATTTACCAGTAAGATGACAATGATCCCTAACTTTAGACTCCTCAATTTCCTCCTCACAAATATGGCAGATATTGTTCTTTCTAAATTCTAATTTTTCTTCTATGGTTAATTTCATCGGTTCATTTGTTTCTTTCATTAATTTAGTTAGTCTTATACAATCCTTTTCTAATCGTTTTACAAGCTCTTGTGAAGCATTTTTTCCTCTATACTGTTCAAGTTTTTCTCCTTTTCTCCAACAGATGATTTGATATAATAACAGAAACCACAAGGAATATGTTTTTGATATTTATTTGTATATGGTTCTTTTGGATTAGGAGAAGCAGTATTTATCTTTTTAAGGATACATTCAAAATCAGCGTATATCACAAATGGGTGCATGATAGATTTATTATAATCTTCAAAATAAATCTTTTCACCAGGTTTAGGCATTGTAATTACAGCTGATTTATGATTACTACAATATTTTGAATGTTGTTCTAATCGTTCTTTTGTATGAAATGAATTAAGACATCGCTTACAAGGATATATTTTGTTTGCTGTTCTGAATACCTGAGAAGAGATTAATCTTGATAAATTATTGATGTATGTGTAATGTGAATTCTTTCCAACACTAAAATATAAAAGATCAATGTGTGTTTCTTCATTTTTATAGTTGTTTGAAATTTTTAATATTTGAACTTTGTTTGTATCCGTTAATCCATATACATTAATAGAAAGATTATTCTTTTTCTCAAATTTAGGAATATCTGTTGGTGGCATTGGGAAATTAAAATCTTTAATGTCCAAGGTATTCTCATATTTCATATATTGTTTTACTCTTTCTGAATTACATTTTGGTGGATGTAAGTGAGCAAGAACAGACCAGAGAAAACATTTATTTTCATTATTCTTAATATTAACAACTGCCTTCTTTCGTTTTATTTCTTTTGGTAATTCAATATAAGAAGAAGCTTTAAGAGGGTTTGATTTTAGAATGTGTATATCTAAAAAGATGATTTTTTTAAATATTGAATCCACTTCCTACCACTGTATTATCAACATCCTCCTCTTGTCTTGATAGTTCTTCATAAACCCCACTATTCAAAAAATCTTGAAATGATGTTATAAAATGAAGATCTGTCCTCATATAAGGAGTTTGTTCTTCATCTTGTCTTTTCATATTCATTTTCACTCCCATATAAAACTTTAAAGTTTTCATTTCTTTTAATGTCTTTTTAATAAATTTTTCAACATCAGGTTTCACTATTTCAATTGATTCAACTATTGATGATGGACCGGGTTCTCCAAATTGAAAAATCCTTATTTTTATATGCCCTTTAAATGCCCCATCAGTGTTTTCAATATAATAGTCTCCCTTTACTTTAAACTCATTTTTCTTGTGTTTTTGTGATTGAAGATGTCTATTATAACTACTCTTCAAAACATCCTTTGAGCAGGTATCACAATGTTTTCTTTCCAACTCAAGAGGGGATATTTTGTGAAATAGATTAAATGTGTGTTTGTTGGTTCGGAGGTGTTTTCTATAATGTTTATATTCGTGATTACAAACATCGCAGTATGTTGTATTCACCATATTTATAAAATAAAACTTTGCTTAAACTAAAATTTTCTTGATGAAAATTTCGTTTATTTTACAGGTGAATCTGTGCTTAAACTAAAATTTTCTTGATGAAAATTTCGTTTATTTTACAGGTGAATCTGTGCTTAAACTAAAATTTTCTTGGTGAAAATTTCGTTTATTTTACAGGTGAATCTGTGCTTAAACTAAAATTTTCTTGATGAAAATTTCGTTTATTTTACAGGTGAATCTGTGCTTAAACTAAAATTTTCTTGATGAAAATTTCGTTTATTTTACAGGTGAATCTGTGCTTAAAACCATTTTATCCTCCAACTTTTTCACTTAATAAATACAATGTTTCAAGACACAAAAGACAAGTTTCAATCAATCTCTTCATTTGTTAAAGATGCTGAGAAATATGTCAAGGATGTAAAATTGAACAAAGATAAATATAACAACTATTGGATAAAAACAATTATGGTGGATATGATGAGTTCTTCAATTTACTTCAGTGGAAGGGCTTTTAGTATACCTGGAAGAACATCAATTAAGGTATCTCTAACAAAAGTTTCTCCTCTCCTTCTGGCAATAAATTCAAAACTAGAAAAAGCAATGAAACAAGAAAAGGTATCAAAAAATAAAAACCTTATGGATGAAGCTTTAGAAAGAAAAGATAAGACCATCTGCAATATGCAAGGAGAAATTAGTATTTTTTTCAACAACCCTAAAGATATAAATCCTGATGAAATAAAGGATGTTAATATATCAGGTGAAATGACATTTCGTTCAATTGTAGTTAAGGATCATTTTAAAATTACCTTTAATATAAAAAATGTAGCAGTTGAATCTGTTAATGAAAAAATGTATATCGATATCGATGGTAATGTTTTTTCTACTAATTAAATGAGCCAATATTCAACTGAAGATTTTGAAGATTATGAGAGTGATTATGATACCGAGAGTTTGCATTCAAACGATAGTTATGACACCGAGAGTTTGTGTTCAAATGATAGTTATGAAAGTATAGATGATTCTGAAAGTATCAAAGATGATATCGAAGATGAATTTCAGTTTAAGTAAAGTTTTACTTTATAAATATGAATAGTTTACTCGATTTTGAGCCTCTTGAATTCCATGATTCTCCATATGACAAATTTGAGAATTGTCCTGCGTGTGAAAGACGGGGATTAAACACAGAGTCAAAAGCCTAGAAACAATGTATATTCTGTGATTATCTTCTAATTAATGATAATCAAAAATATAAAAAGGAAAATAATTCTTTTAGATTTACACCAAAAATGAATTACTTTACAAGATTGATTAGAGAAATGAATGTAAAGTACGAGGGTGAGAACACACCTTTCCTTACAAGGGAAGAAACTGAACGTATTAGAGAAATGTTCAAAGGATTGTTGTTATATATTATTCATGGATGTGATTTTCAGGGAAATATCAACACAAGATATTGCATAAATAAAATAATGGATTATCTTGAAATTAAACCTGAACTTAGGATAAAATATAGAATTTCGAAAAAAGCCAATAATAAATTAAAAAACCTGTTTTCCAAATATATAAATGAATGATTTTTTACCCATTTGGGAAAATAAGATAAAATTTGACAACCATAAAAATCTCCCAAATTCATTAAGATGCCTCATAGTTGGTTCAAGTGGATGTGGAAAAACCTGCTTACTTTTAAAGATGCTCCTCACTCCCAACTTTTTAGATTATGATAATTTAATAATTTTCACAAAGTCGAGTTTTCAACCAGAGTATCAACTACTCTCACAAGGTTTTAATGCTGGTCTTCAAAAAGAAGATATAATCAGTTTATTTAAACTTCAAAAAAACCTAAATGATTTTAACATTGAAGATATAATACAACTATTTTGTGATACACAGAGATGTAAAAAGAAATCAAAACCGATAACTTGTATTCTGAGTGATAATACGGATGATATACCGTCTCCCCAAGATTTGGATAAATCCAAAAAGAACCTCGTTATCTTTGATGATTGTGTTAATGAGAGAAACCAAACGGTAATGGACAGCTACTACACAAGAGGGAGACATTCTTCTTGTCATTGTATTTATCTTAGTCAATCGTACTTTCAGCTTCCTCGTCGTTCCATCAGAAACAATGCTAATACTTTTATTTTATTCAAGTTAAATTCAATAGATATAAACAATTTTTGGAGAGACAATTGTTCTACATTATGTATTAAAAAGGAATTTGGGGATTACATGAAACACACGACTGAAAAATATAAATATATTGTTGTGAAACAAGATGAGATATTAAATGATATTTTTCAATAAATAAATGGATGCGAAAGAAAGAGCAAGAAGATTTAGGGAACATCAAGAGTTGGTTTCAAAAGTTGTAAAACAGCAGGAAGACATAAAGAAGAAACGCAGACAGAAACTAACGGGCGAAGAAGCATTTGAAAGAAAACAAGAGAAATTTTTTAAACCACTTTTAAAAACTTCCCAAGAAAAAATGAAAGATATTTCCACAGTTCCCACAGTAGAATATACTCCTAAAAAACTTCAAATGTTAAAAGATTTCAGTCAAATGACGGAGGAAGAATTAGAGCATATTGGAGAATTAGAATATCATGATGAAGAATTATTTCAACAACTGGAAGAGATTAATCAACCCCCTGATTATATTGTGAATGCTGTTCAAAACAATGAATATTCAGCGGATTCAAAAACCAAAGCAGGACTCATTCCAACAGAACAATCAGCAATATTTCATCTTGTTCAAGAAAAGGTATTGATATTTAATGATGAATTAAGGTTCTTGGGTTCTGCTCAACCCCTGTTAAACTAACTCCGAGATTAATGTTTCTTCTCACAAAAGATGGAAGACAAGGTTCAACTGTGAGGGATGAATCAAAGTATATTGATAAACCATTGGATATGGAAAATAATGATGATAGAGTATATATTGATCTGCTGAACACTCTAAATTATAAGGTTATTCTTTCTGGTAAAAGTAGGAAGAATGAGAAGGAGAAACACATTATTCAGGCTTTAAGTATCCTTGGTTCAGGTGTTAGTTTTCTTCCAAATGACCCATCGCAATTAGTTAATAGACTGTTATTGTTGTTCGGCAGTAAGAAGGCTGGAAATAACAATTGTTTTAATGAAGCATCAGCCATTTTAGACCAGTTGATGAACATGAAAATAATTAATAAATATCAATATAAAGACATTTTATCTCATATTAAATAAGATGAGAAGCACAATCCTTAGTTTCAATTTCACAACAAGCGACCACACATCTTCATTCCCATACCCACTACAACTTGACACAACAAAAGAATATGAGGCATCTTTATTGTCCATGGAAACTTATAATACCTTATTTAATATAACCGAGAAAAATGACAAGTTTAGTTATAATCCGGGAAGTGGATACAAAACGATAACAGTCTCACCCGGAGCATATGAGATTTCTCAAATATCTTCCGAAATTGCTCGTCTTATAAAGGGACAGGGTGATGAACCAAAAAATATTGTTATAAACATTCAAAAACATACTTCAAAATCAACGATTAAAGTTAAAAATAACTACAAGGTTGATTTCACAATTGATAATTCATTTAGAGAGTTATTGGGTTTCCCCTCAAAAAAGATTGAAACTAATGGGACGTTTCACAGTGATAATGTCATTCAAATATCCTCAGGAATAAATTCGGTGTTAATTCACTGTGATTTGATTGATGGTGCTTATAATGATGGGAAAAAAACAAATACAATATTTTCATTCAGCGCATACTCAACCCCAATTGGTTATAAATTCAATATGGAACCCAAAAATTTGGTTTATCTACCTGTGTCAGGAAAAACCATACACAGAGTAAATTTTAGGATAACCGACCAAGATAATCGTGTGATTTCTTTTAATGGAGAAGTTATATCCATCAGAATTCACCTACGTGAAGTTTTCCAATAAATAAATACGATGGTTATTGTGAGGAAACACGAGTTGGGAAAATATAAAATAATTACAGGGGATGGGATGTTCCTTTCCCCATACTACAAGGGTGAAGGTATGTATCTTGGTAGAGGATACTATAAACCTAAGAGACAAAGGGGTGTTGGGCATCAATTTAGAGGAGATGGGATAATTGATACTCTCATGGGTATTGGTTCAACTATTCTTAAACATAAAGATCTAATTGGTTCAACTGCTTCTGCTGTGGGAAATGTAGCAGGTGCTGTAAAGAGTATAAAAGATGCTCAGAAAGAATCTCATAAATTACAAGCAATAAAAGAAATTAAGAAAGGCAAAACTCAGTTGTCCCCCCAAGAATGACAGAAAATAATTCAAATACTTGGATCAGGGTTTCAAAAGTTTTAACATCTTTTTTTTCCTAAATAAATACAAGTATGGAATTAATTGATAGTATCTATGATTTGGATGACACTATTATTATCTCAAACTCCACTAAAAAATAAGATTACTTCAAGGTAAATGCAATAACTGGAACAGACTGGAATACGAATGGTACAAAAAGTTTTGAAATAAATAATCAACAAACCTATTTGAATCTCTCCGAAAGTTTCTTGTTGTGTAAATTTAAATTCACTAAAGCTGGGAATAACACAAACGCTACACTTGTAAATGATTTCTTCTGGAAAATGTTAGATAGTGTGCGTTTGTATATTTGAACACAAGAAGTTGAAGCGGTTGATTATGTCTCTGCTGTATCTGAAATGATAAAATTTACACTCTATACATTCAGTGATAGAATGGGAAAGGGGTCTGCCGAAGGTTTTATTCCTGATTTGTCAACGGGAACAAACACAGACTCTGGATATACTCAAAGGAAAGGAATGTATAATGATGATACAAAAACAGAAAATAGTTTTACTGTGGCAGTTCCTCTTAAAGGTATATTTGGATTTTGTGATCATGATAAAGTTCTGTATGGTCTTAAAATTAGATTTCAACTACAGAGGAATGATAATGAAAATCGATTGCTTTTTGGTGTTGGTAGTGCTTTTGGTGAACAGAATAAATTTGTAATTGAGGAGATGAGTTGGTATATCAGTGAATATACTCCTAATCTTAAAACAGAAGAGATGTTGAATCGAAGACTTAACTCAAAGAAACCACTCAGTGTATCATACCTCAAAAGAAGATGTCAACACGTTAAACTCAATCAAACTACTTACACGTGGAATTTGGGTGTTCTGGCAGGAAAGCCACGATATCTGTGGATCATTTTTAAAAAGCCAGATGGTGATACTGCGACTGATAAGAATAATGCATTGAGTGATAATGCTAAGGTGAAACAACTTCGCGTTTCTCTAGATGGAACATTTTACCCACGAGATAGATTGGAAATTAATTGGGAAAAAAATGATTTTGCTGAAGCATACAAGTCTTACCAAAAGGTGTGTGAAAGTAATGGAAATAAAGAACCTATTTTGGATATGACAGCATTTAAAAGTTTGTATACAATCTATGCGTTTGACCTGAGCGCTCAAAAGGAAACTATGAAGTCTAATCGAGTGGATACTTCCCTATACATTGAAAGAGGAGAGAGTGAAGAAGTTGATACATATTGTTTGCTTTTGGAAGAAACAGAATTGCAGATTAATACAGATAATGGTGTGATGATTAGTCTCACATAATTTTTTGTTAAATAAATGAGTGGCAAAGTACCAACTGGGGTATATGTTAATCAAATCAATCTTCATAAACTATCATCTTGTGTTCAAAATCAAAAGCCTTGTACGATTAACGTTAATACAATTCAGAGAAAAGGAGCAGTAAGAATTGATGTTTTTCTCACAAGAGAACAGGTTAAAATCTTGAATGACACTGGCTCACTTAAAATTAAAATGACAAAACCAATGTTGAAAAAATATTCAATAAGAGAGACGAGTGGAGGATTTCTCCCATTTCTAATTCCTTTATTTGCTGGCTTAAGTGCGGTTGGAGCATTGACGGGTGGTATTTCAACAGCGGTGAAAACTGCCAATGAAAGGAAGGCTCAACTCCAGGCTCAAAAAGAATTGGAAAGACATAACAAAGAGTTGGAGAAACAAATTAGTGGAAGTGGTGTAATTGTAGATTTTGCTGAAAAACTTGAAGGTCTGCCTGATAAAACGAGATTGTTAGTTGGAGATATGCTTTCTTCTATAGCACAAGCAGGTGTAAAATTAACGAAAAGAGGTAATGGATTATATCTTTCTAATAAATAAATGAGCATTGATGAGTGGTTGAAAGAATTTGGAAAGAATACAACATCAAATTTACAACTTGTCAAATATTGTAAGAAATTAAAAATTCATAATGTGGTTATTTGTATGAGAGATGAATTAACAAATGTGCCGAAACATACAAAGAATATTATTATGAACTTAGAAGATAATAATGGGAACGGTTCTCATTGGGTTTGTATTTTTAATAGTCAAGACAAATATTATTTTGATAGTTTTGGTCTTCCGCCACCTGTTGAAGTCATAAAATTCTTACAGAATGGTGTTTATCAAACATTTTAAGTCCAAGAATTAAATTCCAAGTGTTGTGGTCAATTATGCCTGTATGTGTTATTTCAACTCAACAAAAATAAAAAATTTTATGATATTATTTTTAATCTAATATAAATGACTTGTGTTGGTAAAGATGGTTCTATCTTTGGTGTATCTCAAGAACTGGATATTGATTTATCAAATTATTACACAAAGGCACAGGCTGAACGACATAAATATAATATAACCAAAAATATTAACATGAAAAATGCTTATAAATTAAAAAATTATCCAACCCCAACTGAAGCGAATGACTTGGTGAGATTAAGTGATTTATCACAATATATATATATATATATATATATATATATATATATATATATATATATATATATATATATATATATATATATATATATACTTAAATAAAACGGCTGTGTATTCCAAAGATACAGAAGTGTTGATATTATCTCCAGGTCATACAGAATTCACAGTTCGAATTAAAATAAATTTTTATAAAGAAGGGCGTATCGTTTGTATGAGAATAGAACAATGGGGGTATGATATGAATGATTTAGGGTATAATTGGTCATTTAAAATTAACCTCGAAGACCTGGAACAATAAAATCAGTCTCGTAAGGAAGAATATTATCCACTTGGTATCGAGAATGAGTTTTGTGGGGCTACGATTAGTAAACAACAAATAAAAGAATTTAATAAGGGTAAATATAATAATGGTTTTGCCCTTGTTTATCTCATGAAAACAGAAAAAAACAGGATTATATATAATAAGTAAGGAAATACAAAATGATTTAACTATGGGAAGATGGGGAGGTGTTTCGTGCCATAATATTATTCTAACATATATTTCTAATACATAAATGACAGCAAGAAGGCTTCAAGAAAATTATCATTTCTGTGTTCAAGCATACCTTCAAGAAAAGGGTATTCGGTATTTTAATAAATATGTTCTACAACATAAGAATGAGGTATTTTCAATAAAAGATTGGCATTATGCTGATGTTGATAAACCGACAACTTCAGATTTAATTAGAATGTTAAATAATGAAAAAATTATAAAGTTAAGAAAAGGTAAGGCTCTTTTAGAAATTCAAAAGAAATTTTATTGGTTTCCTGTTGTAAAAAAAATTATTTTGGATACAGGAATAACAAGAAATCCTGATGAATATATGTGTAATATTCTATGCGGTGTAAGCGATTCAAGGATAGTGAGGGATGAGGAAGGAGTTGAAGAAGAGAGGGAAGAGGAGGAAAATGAGAAGAGAGAGAAGGAGGAGAGGGAGAAGAAAGAGAAGGAGGAAAGAGAGAAGAGAGAGAGGGATGAAAGGGAGAAGAGAGAGAGGGAGGAAAGAGAGAAGAGAGAGAGGGAGGAAAGAGAGTGGATGAATAAATATCAAAATATGGAAACCAGTGAGATTCAAAAAAGATTAAGGGTATTACAGAAAATAACTCAACCCACCGAGGAGGAAAACAAAGAATTGATAAGTCTATTTACAATACTTTCGACAAGACTATTGACATCGAGAAGACATGTATTTTAATTCAAGTTTTTCATTTTTTTTTTTTTTTCTTAAATAAATGGGGGAGAGAGTGAAGGCATTTCTAAGGATTCTTTATGTTTTAAAAATTAAGATTCAAATGTGCATGTTGGAAACTAAAAAGGTTTTTGCACTCTGCAGGAATTTTTCTCATAAATAAATGAGTTATTGTCTCAAATGTAAAAAGAAAACTAATACTAAAAATATTTCATATATTAAAAGTAAAAATAACAGGGTTATACAAAAAGGTATATGTTCGGTGTGTGGTTCAAAAAAAAATCAATTTATCTCCCAACACAAACGAGGAGGAGATATACAAAAGTTTTTATCAGGAAGTAAATTTACAACTACTGGAATACCAGGGGAATTACATCTTCCAGGGTATTCTTTCTGTGGTCCAGGCACAAACTTGGATAAAAGATTAGATGAGGCAGACAATCCTAAATCCTGGAGTGAGCCTATCAATAGAGTTGATGAAGTGTGCATGAGACACGATATTGATTATGGGAATACCACAACGTTGGAAGAAAAGCATGAAGCCGATAGAGAAATGTTGTATAATTTGTCTCTGATACAAAATCCAACCTTGAGAGAAAAAGTTGATCGGTTCATTGTGAAGAAGATGATCAGTGCTAAATTGAAACTTGGACTTTGAAATTCAAAAAACTTGTAAGCTCTAATGATGTCATTAAGATTGAAGAGCAATTAGCTGATGAATTACATAAACCAATATTCACAAAGTTTCAGAGAAGGAAAGTTTATTCCAAGGAAGTAGATTATATCTGGTCTGCTGATTTGATTGAACTCAATAATGATAAGGGGTACAAGTATGCTTTAACCGTTATTGATTTGAGGAGTAGATATGCGTGGGTTGTCCCTTTAAAAAACAAAACAGGTAATACTCTTATGTTAGCTTTTCAACAGATATTTAATAAAAGTAAGAGAAAACCTAAAAAATTGTGGACTGATGAGGGTAGAGAGTTTTATAACAAGACATTTATGAATTTTCTAAAAAATAACAGTATTACATTATACAGTACCTTTAATGAAGGGAAGGCAGTTGTTGTTGAACGTTTTAATCGTACCTTAAAAGAGAGACTATATAAAAAATTCACACAACTCGGTTCACAACAATGGTCATCTTTTATTCAGGATATTGTGGATAAGTATAATGACACGATTCACACGGCAACAAATATGAAACCATCAGAAACATTTACAAAATTAAAATATGAAAAAGAGATTAATGTCAGAAAACCTAAGTTCAAAGTTGGTGATATCGTAAGAATATATAGGTGGAAATCTCATTTTGAAAAAGGTTATACGAAAAGATGGACCAACGAGCTTTTTAAAATTGTTGATGTAATAGATACGGTTCCTTGGACTTATAAGATATATGATTTGGAAGGGGAAGAGATTTTAGGTTCATTTTATTCACAGGTATTACAAAAGACAAAGATAAATTGAAATTTTTTGACTCCGCCCCTTTTTGACTCCACCCACACAAGCCCCCGCCCACACAAGCCCCACCCACACAAACCCCACACAAACCCCACCACACACAAACCCCTCACAAGCTCCAATAAATTGAATTTTTTTGACTCCGCCCCTTTTTGACTCCGCCCACACACGCCCCTCCCACCGAAGCCCCGCCCACACAAACCCCACACAAACCCCACACAAGCTCCACACAAGCTCCACACAAAAACTCCACACAAGCTCCACACACACAAACCCCACACAAGCTCCACCCATATTCATCATATTCACATAATTAGTGATTAGTTAATTAGTTCCCCACACACACAACATGTTTATTTAATTAAAAAATTATCCACCCATCCACACAAGCTCCACTCATCCACCCATCCCCCCATCTCACCACCCATCCATTTATCCACACAAACCTCATCCACATAAGCCTCATCCACATTCACCCCTCCCACATAAACCCTGCCCACATAAACCCCTCCCACATAAGCCCTGCCTACACAAGCTCCACACAAAAACTCCACACACATAAACCCTGTCCACATAAACCCCTCCCACACAAGCTCCACCCACATAAACCCCCCCCACACAAGCCCCACCCACACAAGCCCCACCCACACACACCCCGCCCACACAAGCCCCACCGAAGCCCCGCCCACACAAGCCCCGCCCACACAAGCCCCACCCCCCTTATCCCCCCTGTGCGCCCCCACCTTTGACCCACCACCTCCCTCATCCCACCCCCACCCTTCCCCACACACACACATGGGGAGGGGAGGGATGGGATGAGGGGGTGATGGGTCATTGGGGGAGCGCACCTACCCCCCCATCTCCCCCCTCCCTCTCGTTCATGTCTTGATTCTTTTTTTGTAATTCAGAATCAAGTAATTGTAAACAAAGCAAATATAATTTATTAATATTGAAAATATTAAATATTCATTTGCGAGAATGTATAATCTTTCCCAGCAATCTTCTTCAGATGTCTTGTGATTTCGAAACTCAGACACCATATTCTGTTTTGAAACAAAAAGTGGATAATAATTAGGTTTTATAAAGATAATTACATGGTAATATGAGTAAGCCTCGTTGGCCACTGAATTAACACACCAGGAGCCTGTCATCCTTTCAAGGTCAATAAAATGAATTCCAGTGTACTGACAAAACCACGTCCAACCAACATAAGGCGACATTCTAAAGAGAGAGTGATATTAATAATAATTCAGAAATATTTACCTCCAGAAAATCATGTGTTGTACGAGTGATATTAATAATAATTCAGAAATATTTACCTCCAGAAAATCATGTGTTGTACAAGATTGCTTCAACAGCTGATGTTGTGCGATAGTGCTGAAAAAAAAAATAAGTCAAGGGTATAGATGAAGAGACAGACAGAGAGAGATACAAACAGACAGGGAAAGCAACACACACACACACACACACACACGCACACACACACACACATACACACACACATAGACACACACACGTGCCTCACCATTGGTTTAATTCATTCGAGATCAGAGACCAGTCATTATAAATCATTGACCTCTTCAATAAGAGCAGAGAGAGGTAGGTAGAAAGACAGACAGAGAGAGAGACACACACACACATGTCTCACCATTGGTTTAATTCCTTCGAGATGAGAGGACGTGATAAGACTTCGTGCCACTCATTGTAAATGTCTTTCAATTCTCTTCTAATATCATTGATCTCTTCAATAAGAGTATTAATTTCATGAACCACGTCGTGATATGTAAACTCAATTTCTTCCAATGCCCTGTCAGGGAAAAAATATATATATCAGAATTATCATGATTTAATTAATAATCATTTGCTTCATCGTTCAAAGAGAAAACCATACACAAACTTACCAACTCTGTAGTGGGCTGTTGTCTTCATCGGAAGAAAGATCGCCCATGCCTCAGTTGTAAAAATGAAAATCCCGTCTGGCAGAAACTTTGTCTGGCGAACCGCTTATAAAGCAACGATGAGGAGATTGCTTAATCATTGGGTGTGGCCACAGGAAATGACAAGCTTCTCTTAATGATCTCATCTGGCCACCGCCCGAGTTGCAAATCATTTTTGTACATAAACCACGCCATAAAAAAAGTTTTGCTTCAAATGTTTTCAGTTCATGCCGTGAAAATGAGGAAGTGTTTTTTTGACACGGTCGTGCTGTGTGAATGAGGAAGTGGTTTTGGGCTGTCATGCTGTGAAAAAATAGGAACTATTCTGTGAGACAAGGTCTCGTGTTTATATTTTATCTCAGAACACGAACTGAAAACATTTGAAACAAAACTTTTTTTATGGCGTGGTTTATGTACAAAAATGATTTGCAACTCCGGCGGTGGCCAAATGAGATCATTAAGAGAAGTTTATCATTTCGTAATGGCACAAAAGGGGTATCTTAAAAAATATAAAGATTCAAATGTTTTGTTTTTCAATATTTTAGATGGGGATTATTGTGCAAAGAAAATTAAACTATTGAAGGAATTTGAGAATGAACAAATGTTTATAGGTTCAATGAGTGAGCTAAACAATATGCATTGGTTATTTGATAAAGAGTGCCCCGAGGCTTAGACGTTTCAGATATTTCTTTAGAATCACCTTTAACAAATCTTTATCTTGTTCTATGGGTTATCTGATAAAGAGTGTCCCGGGGCTTAGGCGTTTCAGATCTTTCTTTAGAATCACCTTTTACAAATCTTTATCTTGTTGTATGGGTTATTTGAATAGAGAGTGCCCCGAGGCTTCGACGTTTCAGATATTTCTTTAGAATCACCTTTAACAAATCTTTATCTTGTTGTATGGGCTATTTGAATGGAGAGCCCCGAGGTTAAAAGGGGAAATAAAAAAATGACCGTTTTTACAGCCATTTTTCCCTGCTGTGCAGGTTCCCTGCTGTGCAGGGGTTTGGCTTTTTCTTGAGGCAATGTTTTATGGCCGGATGCCCTTCCTGACGCCAACCCTGGTCGCCTCTTACGACACACAGGGATATGGTACACCTATTCTAACCGGGGCATACACCGGGACCAGTACACTGGCACTCATTTCGCCGACCTCGGAAGGATGGCAGGCTGAGTCAACCCCCTGGTGTTAATTCAGCAGCCAACGGGGCTTGAACTCAGGACCCTGGGATCCCAAGCCGCCACCCTAACCACTAAGCCAACACCAGGCTCCAGGTTAAAAGGGGAGACAAATAAATATACCTTGGGCTAAAAAGGGGATTTATTTTTTTAGGGGAAAAAAAAGAAAAATTTCATGGCTGAAAATCCCCCATTCATTTACATGGGGAAAAGTGAGCCAGAACCAGTATTCATATTCCACACAGAATAGGGATATTTAACATTCCACATAGAATAGGGATATTTAACATTCCACATAGAATAGGGATATTTAATATTCCACACAGAATAGGGATATTTAACATTCCACACAGAATAGGGATATTTAACATTCCACACAGAATAGGGATATTTAATATTCCACACAGAATAGGGATATTTAACATTCCACACAGAAAAGGGATATTTAACATTCCACACAGAATAGGGATATTTTACATTCCACAAAGAATAGGGATATTTAACATTCCACCCATAATAGGGATATTAAACATTCCACACATTATAGGGGCATTCAACATTCCTCATAGAATAGGGATATTTAACATTCCACACAGAATAGGGATATTTCATATTCCACACAGAATAGGGATATTTAACATTCCACACAGAATAGGGATATTTCATATTCCACACAGAATAGGGATATTTAACATTCCACACAGAATAGGGATATTTCATATTCCACACAGAATAGGGATATTTCATATTCCTCACAGAATAGGGATATTTAACATTCCACATAGAATAGGGATATTTAACATTCCACATAGAATAGGGATATTTAACATTCCACATAGAATAGGGATATTTAATATTCCACACAGAATAGGGATATTTAACTTTCCACACAGAATAGGGATATTTAACATTCCACACATAATAGGGATATTTAATATTCCACATATAATAAGGATTTTTAACATTCCACATTGAAGAGAGACATTTATAATTCCACAAAGAACAGTGATATTTAACATTCCACACAGAAAAGGGATATTCAACATTCCACACAGAATAGGGATATTTAATATTCCACACAGAATAGGGATATTTAACATTCCACACAGAATATGGATATTTAACATTCCACACAGAATAGGGATATTTAACATTCCACACAGAATAGGGAGATTTAAAATTCCACACAGAATAGGGATATTTAACATTCCACACAGAATTGGGATATTTAACATTCCACACAGAATAGGGATATTAAATACTCCACAGAGAAAAGGGATATTTAATATTCCACACAGAATTGGGATATTTAATATTCCAAACAGAATAGGGATATTTAACATTCCAAACAGAATAGGGATATTTAACATTCCACAAAGAATAGGGATATTTAATATTCCACACAGAATAGGGATATTTAATATTCCACACAGAATAGGGATATTTAACATTCCACACAGAATATGGATATTTAACATTCCACACAGAATAGGGATATTTAACATTCCACACAGAATAGGGAGATTTAAAATTCCACACAGAATAGGGATATTTAACATTCCAAACAGAATTGGGATATTTAACATTCCACACAGAATAGGGATATTAAATACTCCACACTGAAAAGGGATATTTAATATTCCACACAGAATTGGGATATTTAATATTCCACACAGAATAGGGATATTTAACATTCCACACAGAATATGGATATTTAACATTCCACACAGAATAGGGATATTTAACATTCCACAAAGAATAGGGATATTTAATATTCCACACAGAATAGGGATATTTAATATTCCACACAGAAGAGGGATATTTAACATTCCACATATAATAGGGATATTTAATATTCCATATATAATAGGGATTTTTAACATTCCACAGACAATAGGGAAATTTACAATTCCAGATAGAACAGGGATATTTAACATTCCACAAAGAACAGGGATATTTAACATTCCACACAGAATAGGGATAATTTACATTCCACACGGAATCGGGATATTTAACATTCCACACAGAAAAGGGATATTTAACATTCCACACAGAATAGGGATATTTAACATTCCACACAGAATTGGGATATTTAACATTCCACACAGAATAGGGGTATTTAACATTCCACACAGAATTGGGATATTTAACATTCCACACAGAATAGGGATATTTGATATTCCACACAGAATAGGGATATTTAACATTCCACACAGAATATGGATATTTAACATTCCACACAGAATAGGGATATTTAACATTCCACACAGAATAGGGAGATTTAAAATTCCACACAGAATAGGGATATTTAACATTCCACACAGAATTGGGATATTTAACATTCCACACAGAATAGGGATATTAAATACTCCACACAGAAAAGGGATATTTAATATTCCACATAGAATAGGGATATTTAATATTCCACACAGAATATGGATATTTAACTTTCCACACAGAATAGGGATATTTAACATTCCACATATAATAGGGATATTTAATATTCCACATATAATAGGGATTTTTAACATTCCACAGACAATAGGGAAATTTATAATTCCAGATAGAACAGGGATATTTAACATTCCACAAAGAACAGGGATATTTAACATTCCACACAGAATAGGGATAATTTACATTCCACACGGAATCGGGATATTTAACATTCCACACAGAAAAGGGATATTTAACATTCCACACAGAATAGGGATATTTAACATTCCACACAGAATTGGGATATTTAACATTCCTCATAGAATAGGGATATTTAACATTCCACACAGAATAGGGATATTTCATATTCCACACAGAATAGGGATATTTCATATTCCACACAGAATAGGGATATTTCATATTCCACACAGAATAGGGATATTTAACATTCCACACAGAATAGGGATATTTCATATTCCACACAGAATAGGGATATTTAATATTCCACACAGAATAGGGATATTTAACATTCCACATAGAATAGGGATATTTAACATTCCACATAGAATAGGGATATTTAATATTCCACACAGAATATGGATATTTAACTTTCCACACAGAATAGGGATATTTAACATTCCACACATAATAGGGATATTTAATATTCCACACATAATAGGGATATTTAACATTCCACACATAATAGGGATATTTAACATTCCACACATAATAGGGATATTTAATATTCCACATATAATAAGGATTTTTAACATTCCACATTGAAGAGAGACATTTATAATTCCACAAAGAACAGTGATATTTAACATTCCACACAGAAAAGGGATATTTAACATTCCACACAGAATAGGGATATTTAATATTCCACACAGAATAGGGATATTTAACATTCCACACAGAATATGGATATTTAACATTCCACACAGAATAGGGATATTTAACATTCCACACAGAATAGGGAGATTTAAAATTCCACACAGAATAGGGATATTTAACATTCCACACAGAATTGGGATATTTAACATTCCACACAGAATAGGGATATTAAATACTCCACACAGAAAAGGGATATTTAATATTCCACACAGAATTGGGATATTTAATATTCCAAACAGAATAGGGATATTTAACATTCCAAACAGAATAGGGATATTTAACATTCCACAAAGAATAGGGATATTTAATATTCCACACAGAATAGGGATATTTAATATTCCACACAGAATAGGAATATTTAACATTCCACACAGAATATGGATATTTAACATTCCACACAGAATAGGGATATTTAACATTCCACACAGAATAGGGAGATTTAAAATTCCACACAGAATAGGGATATTTAACATTCCACACAGAATTGGGATATTTAACATTCCACACAGAATAGGGATATTAAATACTCCACACTGAAAAGGGATATTTAATATTCCACACAGAATTGGGATATTTAACATTCCACAAAGAATAGGGATATTTAATATTCCACACAGAATAGGGATATTTAATATTCCACACAGAATAGGGATATTTAATATTCCACACAGAAGAGGGATATTTAACTTTCCATACAGAATAGGGATATTTAACATTCCACATATAATAGGGATATTTAATATTCCACATATAATAGGGATTTTTAACATTCCACAGACAATAGGGAAATTTATAATTCCAGATAGAACAGGGATATTTAACATTCCACAAAGAACAGGGATATTTAACATTCCACACAGAATAGGGATAATTTACATTCCACACGGAATCGGGATATTTAACATTCCACACAGAAAAGGGATATTTAACATTCCACACAGAATAGGGATATTTAACATTCCACACAGAATTGGGATATTTAACATTCCACACAGAATAGGGGTATTTAACATTCCACACAGAATTGGGATATTTAACATTCCACACAGAATAGGGATATTTGATATTCCACACAGAATAGGGATATTTAACATTCCACACAGAATATGGATATTTAACATTCCACACAGAATAGGGATATTTAACATTCCACACAGAATAGGGAGATTTAAAATTCCACACAGAATAGGGATATTTAACATTCCACACAGAATTGGGATATTTAACATTCCACACAGAATAGGGATATTAAATACTCCACACAGAAAAGGGATATTTAATATTCCACACAGAATTGGGATATTTAATATTCCACACAGAATAGGGATATTTAACATTCCAAACAGAATGGGGATATTTAACATTCCACAAAGAATAGGGATATTTAATATTCCACACAGAATAGGGATATTTAATATTCCACACATTATAGGGGCATTTAACATTCCTCATAGAATAGGGATATTTAACATTCCACACAGAATAGGGATATTCAATATTCCACACAGAATAGGGATATTTAACATTCCACACAGAATAGGGATATTTAACATTCCATACAGAATAGGGAAATTTAACATTCCTCATAGAATAGGGATATTTAATATTCCACATGTAATATGAGTAGGGAAAGAATACTGATTCTGGCTCACTTTTCCCCATGTAAATGAATGGGGGATTTTCAGCGATTCATATTTTTTTCCCTAAAAATAAATCCCCTTTTTATCCCAAGGTATATTTATTTGTCTCCCCTTTTAACCTGGAGGTTGAACCTCATTGAATTGAACACCTGGGGGTTGAACAGCTCACTCATTGAACCTATAAAGATTTGTTCATTCTCAAATTCCTTCAATAGTTTAATTTTCTTTGCACAATAATCCCCATCTAAAATATTGACAAACAAAACATTTGAATCTTTATATTTTTTAAGATACCCCATTTGTGCCATTACGAAATGATAAACTTCTCTTAATGCTCTTGTTTGACCACCTCCTGAGCCACAGGTTATTTTTGTTAAGCCCCGCCCACTTTTCTTTAAGCCCCGCCCACTTTTGTTAAGCCCCGCCCACTTTTCATGAGGTATTTTTTCTAAGCCACGCCCACTTTTCCTAAGCCCCGCCCACTTTTGCTAAGCTCCGCCCACTTTTCATAAGGTATTTTTTCTAAGCCACGCCCACTTTTCCTAAGCTCCGCCCACTCTTACATCATTTCCAGTTCATCTCTGACTCACAAAGAAATCACTAGAAAATTACAGGATGTTATGGTTTTGAAAAATTTCCCAATGAAGGCTTGCCTAGGCTTGCCCAGGGAATTTCCAAAGGAAACCACACCCACCAGTCTTTCTCTTTAAAAGCTTCAAACCCAGGCTCCATTTTAAACATTTGTTTTTGCTGGCAATGGTGTTCTGTGTGCTTGTCTCGAACTCTCTGTCTTCTATGGAACTAAACCTTCAAGTTGATGAACTGGATTCAAACCTCTTATCTATTGAGGTAAGATTTTTTATTTTCCTATTTTCAAACTTTGATTGAAGCATACTCATTTAATAATTAAATAACTTAATTAATACATTATTATTTTCTCTCACAGGAAATTGTATCTGAAATACAAAATGAAAATACTGCTTTTGCTACAACTTGGGGGAAATTGTTGGCTTGGTTGAAGACCTTATGAGCGACCAAGACCTTGAGTGGGATGACTTTGGTGTTCCTTGGAACTCTCTGTCTTGTATGGAACTAAACCTTCAAGTTGATGAACTGGATTCAAACCTCTTATCTATTGAGGTAAGATTTTTTATTTTCCTATTTTCAAACTTTGATTGAAGCATACTCATTTAATAATTAAATAACTTAATTAATACATTATTATTTTCTCTCACAGGAAATTGTGTCTGAAATACGAAATGAAAATACTGCTTTTGCTACAACTTGGGGCGAAATTGTTGGCTTGGTTGAAGACCTTATGAGCGACCAAGACCCACAGAACGAGTTCGTCCTTGATGACCCAACCAAAGAGTTATACCTTGGAGACCAGCAAAATCCTGAAAAAGAGTTTTACAGCAATAGTACTCATTGTGAGTTATCAAGACAATACCCACTGAACAAGTTATACCTTGATGAGCCAGAATACAAGTTTTACCTTGGAGACTCACAAATTTTGAAAAATCAAGAAATGAGTTCTGCCTTGATGGTTTAAATAACTACCTTGGAGACTCAGGAAAAGGGTTCTGCCAAGATGGTTCTAAATATGGGGCCTACCTTGGAGACTCACAAATTTTGAAAAAATCAGTAAATGAGTTCTGCCTTGATGGTTTAAATAACTACCTTGGAGACTCAGGAAAAGGGTTCTGCCAAGATGGTTCTAAATATGGGGCCTACCTTGGAGACTCACAAATTTTGAAAAAATCAGTAAATGAGTTCTGCCTTGATGGTTTAAATAACTACCTTGGAGACTCAGGAAAAGGGTTCTGCCAAGATGGTTCTAAATATGGGGCCTACCTTGGAGACTCACAAATTTTGAAAAATCAGTAAATGAGTTCTGCCTTGATGGTTTAAATAACTACCTTGGAGACTCAGGAAAAGGGTTCTGCCAAGATGGTTCTAAATATGGGTCCTACCTTGGAGACTCACAAATTTTGAAAAAATCAGTAAATGAGTTATCCTTAAGAGACTTTGTAAGTTGGTTTTACTTTGAATACTTGAAATGTGGGTTCTGGATTGATAACTCACAATGTGATACATATCTTGGAAACTCAACGGGAATGTGGTTATACCTTGAAGACTTGGAAAGTTGGGTTTATGTTGGACACTTGAAACTTTTTTGGGGGCTTTTATTTATTTATTTATTTATTTATTATTATTATTATTTTATTTATTTATATTTTGGAGACTTTTGGAGTTGCAATCACTCTTTGGGATCTAAACCTATCGATGTAGTTCTTTGTCGGATGGTGCTTGATGGGAGCAAGATCAAGAAAGTTCTGGGAAGAAAGTGCAGGCTTACTCCCCCTTTCTACGTCATCAAACCTGAAAGCCTTAAAAGACAGAATTGGAAGAAGAAAAAAAAAACGTAAAAATATATATATATATATATATATAGGTGGAAATCTCATTTTGAAAAAGACATTGTGTTGGGCGAGGATTGAGTTGGGGTTGAGATTTTGAATGTGAGGGTTGGGGTTGAGATTTTGAATGTGAGGGTTGGGACACACACACACATACACATCAACAAACAAAAGTTAAGCCTTGACTATTCAGTTGAGGATTCTGTGTTTGGGGTTCACAGATGTAAGAACGTCCACCCCTTGACACACATTATATACTGTTATACACCTCGGACTTGGCCCTCGAGTGTCCACAACGGTGTATAGTAGGAGGGAGTGAAGCGCCAACCTATTGCTCCCATTGCACACACACACACACACACAAACAAAAGTTAAGCCTTGACTATTCAGTTGAGGATTCTGTGTTTGGGGTTCACAGATGTAAGAACGTCCACCCCTTGACACACATTATATACTGTTATACACCTCGGACTTGGCCCTCGAGTGTCCACAAAGGTGTATTATCTGCTTAGTTTTGTCTTTTGTAATTCCTGTGAATAAAATGAACCTAAAATCTCTTCCCTTCCAAATCATATATTTTATAAGTCCAAGGAACTGTATCGATTACATCAACAATTTTAAAAAGTTCTTTCGTCCATCGTTCAGTAAAACCCTTTTCAAAATGAGATTTCCACCTATATATTCTTACGATATCACCAACTTTGAACTTAGGTTTTCTGACATTAATCTCTTTTTCATATTTTAATTTTGTAAATGTTTCTGATGGCTTCATATTCGTTGACGTGTGAATCGTGTCATTATACTTATCCACAATATCCTGAATAAAAGATGACCATTGTTGTGAACCGAGTTGTGTGAATTTTTTATATAGTCTCTCTTTTAAGGTACGATTAAAACGTTCAGCAACAACTGCCTTCCCTTCATTAAAGGTACTGTATAATGTAATACTGTTATTTTTTAGAAAATTCATAAATGTCTTGTTATAAAACTCTCTACCCTCATCAGTCCACAATTTCTTAGGTTTTCTCTTACTTTTATTAAATATCTGTTGAAAAGCTAACATAAGAGTATTACCTGTTTTGTTTTTTAAAGGGACAACCCATGCATATCTACTCCTCAAATCAATAACGGTTAAAGCATACTTGTACCCCTTATCATTATTGAGTTCAATCAAATCAGCAGACCAGATATAATCAACTTCCTTGGAATAAACTTTCCTTCTCTGAAACTTTGTGAATATTGGTTTATGTAATTCATCAGCTAATTGCTCTTCAGTCTTAATGGCATCATTAGAGCCTATAAGTTTTTTGAATTTCCAAGTCCAAGTTTCAATTTAGCACTAATCATCTTCTTCACGATGAACCTATCAACTTTTTCTCTCAAGGTTGGATTTTGTATCAGAGACAAATTATACAACATTTCTCTATCGGCTTCATGCTTTTCTTCCAACGTTGTGGTATTCCCATAATCAATATCGTGTCTCATGCACACTTCATCAACTCTATTGATTGGTTTACTCCAGGATTTAGGATTGTCTGCCTCATCTAATCTTTTATCCAAGTTTGTGCCTGGACCACAGAAAGAATAACCTGGAAGATGTAATTCCCCTGGTATTCCAGTAGTTGTAAATTTACTTCCTGATAAAAACTTTTGTATATCTCCTCCGAGTTTGTGTTTGGAGATAAATTGATTTTTTTTGAACCACACACCGAACATATACCTTTTTGTATAACCCTGTTATTTTTACTTTTAATATATGAAATATTTTTAGTATTAGTTTTCTTTTTACATTTGAGACAATAACTCATTTATTTATGAGAAAAATTCCTGCAGAGTGCAAAAACCTTTTTAGTTTCCAACATGCACATTTGAATCTTAATTTTTAAAACATAAAGAATCCTTAGAAATGCCTTCACTCTCTCCTCCATTTATTTAATAAAAAACTTGAATTAAAATGAATAGCTTGACGATGTTAATAGTCTTGAAGAAAATATTGCAAATAGACTTGTCAATTCTTTGTTTTCCTCCTCGGTGGGTTGAGTTATTTTCTGTAATACCACCAATCTTTTTTGAATCTCACTGGTTTCCATATTTTGATATTTATTCATTCTCTCTTTCCTCCTTCTCTCTCTTCTCCTTTTCCTCCTTCTCTTTCTTCTCCCTCTCTCTCTTCTCTCTTTCCTCCCTCTCTCTATTCTCTCTTTCCTCCTTCTCTCTCTTCTCCTTTTCCTCCTTCTCTTTCTTCTCCCTCTCCTCCTTCTCTCTGTTCTCCTTTTCCTCCTTCTCTTTCTTCTCCCTCTCCTCCTTCTCCTTTTCCTCCTCTTCCCTCTCTTCTTCAACTCCTTCCTCATCCCTTACTTTACTTGAATCGTTTACACCCCATGGAATATTATACATATATTCATCAGGATTTCTTGTTATTCCTGTATCCAAAATAATTTTTTTTACAACAGGAAACCAATAAAATTTCTTTTGAATTTCTAAAAGAGCCTTACCTTTTCTTAACCTTATAATTTTTTCATTATTTAACATTCTAATTAAATCTAAAGTTGTCGGTTTATCAACATCAGCATAATGCCAATCTTTTATTGAAAATACCTCATTCTTATGTTGTAGAACATATTTATTAAAATACCGAATACCCTTTTCTTGAAGGTATGCTTGGACACAGAAATGATAATTTTCTTGAAGCCTTCTTGCTGTCATTTATGTATTAGAAATATATGTTAGAATAATATTATGGCACGAAACACCTCCCCATCTTCCCATAGTTAAATCATTTTGTATTTCCTTACTTATTATATATAATCCTGTTTTTTCTGTTTTCATGAGATAAACAAGGGCAAAACCATTATTATATTTACCCTTATTAAATTCTTTTATTTGTTGTTTACTAATCGTGGCTCCACAAAACTCATTCTCGATACCAAGTGGATAATATTCTTCCTTACGAGACTGATTTAATTGTTCCAGGTCTTCGAGGTTAATTTTAAATGACCAATTATACCCTAAATCATTCATATCATACCCCCATTGTTCTATTCTCATACAAACGATACGCCCTTCTTTATAAAAATTTATTTTAATTCGAACTGTGAATTCTGTATGACCTGGAGATAATATCAACACTTCTGTATCTTTAGAATACACAGCCGTTTTATTTAAGTATATATATTGTGATAAATCGCTTAATCTCACCAAGTCATTCGCGTCAGTCGGGCTTGGATAATTTTTTAATTTATAAGCATTTTTCATGTTAATATTTTTGTTTATATTATATTTATGTCGTTCAGCCTGTGCCTTTGTGTAATAATTTGATAAATCAATATCCAGTTCTTGAGATACACCAAAGATAGAACCATCTTTACCAACATAAGTCATTTATATTAGATTAAAAATAATATCATAAAATTTTTTATTTTTGTTGAGTTGAAATAACACATATAGACATAATTGACCACAACACTTGGAATTTAATTCTTGGACTTGAAATGTTTGATAAACACCATTCTGTAAGAATTTTATGACTTCAACAGGTGGTGGAAGACCAAAACTATCAAAATAATATTTGTCTTGACTATTAAAAATACAAACCCAATGAGAACCGTTCCCATCATTATCTTCTAAGTTCATAATAATATTCTTTGTATGTTTCGGCACATTTGTTAATTCATCTCTCATACAAATAACCACATTATGAATTTTTAATTTCTTACAATATTTGGCAAGTTGTAAATTTGATGTTGTATTCTTTCCAAATTCTTTCAACCACTCATCAATGCTCATTTATTTATTAGAAAGATATAATCCATTACCTCTTTTCGTTAATTTTACACCTGCTTGTGCTATAGAAGAAAGCATATCTCCAACTAACAATCTCGCTTTATCAGGCAGACCTTCAAGTTTTTCAGCAAAATCTACAATTACACCACTTCCACTAATTTGTTTCTCCAACTCTTTGTTATGTCTTTCCAATTCTTTTTGAGCCTGGAGTTGAGCCTTCCTTTCGTTGGCAGTTTTGACCGCTGTTGAAATACCACCCGTCAATGCTCCAACCGCACTTAAACCAGCAAATAAAGGAATTAGAAATGGGAGAAATCCTCCACTCGTCTCTCTTATTGAATATTTTTTCAACATTGGTTTTGTCATTTTAATTTTAAGTGAGCCAGTGTCATTCAAGATTTTAACCTGTTCTCTTGTGAGCAAAACATCAATTCTTACTGCTCCTTTTCTCTGAATTGTATTAACGTTAATCGTACAAGGCTTTTGATTTTGAACACAAGATGATAGTTTATGAAGATTGATTTGATTAACATATACCCCAGTTGGTACTTTGCCACTCATTTATTTAACAAAAAATTATGTGAGACTAATCATCACACCATTATCTGTATTAATCTGCAATTCTGTTTCTTCCAAAAGCAAACAATATGTATCAACTTCTTCACTCTCTCCTCTTTCAATGTATAGGGAAGTATCCACTCGATTAGACTTTATAGTTTCTTTTTGAGCGCTCAGGTCAAACGTATAGATTGTATACAAACTTTTAAATGCTGTCATATCCAAAATAGGTTCTTTATTTCCATTACTTTCACACACCTTTTGGTAAGACTTGTATGCTTCAGCAAAATCATTTTTTTCCCAATTAATTTCCAATCTATCTCGTGGATAAAATGTTCCATCTAGAGAAACGCGAAGTTGTTTCACCTTAGCATTATCACTCAATGCATTATTCTTATCAGTCGCAGTATCACCATCTGGCTTTTTAAAAATCATCCACAGATATCGTGGCTTTCCTTCCAGAACACCCAAATTCCACGTGTAAGTAGTTTGATTGAGTTTAACGTGTTGACATCTTCTTTTGAGGTATGATACACTGAGTGGTTTCTTTGAGTTAAGTCTTCGATTCAACATCTCTTCTGTTTTAAGATTAGGAGTATATTCACTGATATACCAACTCATCTCCTCAATTACAAATTTATTCTGATCACCAAAAGCATTACCAACACCAAAAAGCAATCTATTTTCATTATCATTCCTTTGTAGTTGAAATCTAATTTTAAGACCATACAGAACTTTATCATAATCACAAAATCCAAATATACCTTTAAGAGGAACTGCCACAGTAAAACTATTTTCTGCTTTTGTATCATCATTATACATTCCTTTCCTTTGAATATATCCAGGGTCTGTGTTTGTTCCCGTTGACATATCAGGAATAAAACCTTCGACAGACCCCTTTCCCATTCTATCACTGAATGTATAGAGTGTAAATTTCATCATTTCAGATACAGCAGAGACATAATCAACCGCTTCAACTTCTTGTGTTCCAATATACAATCGCACACTATCAAACATTTTCCAGAAGAAATCATTTACAAGTGTAGCGTTTGTGTTATTCCCAGCCTTAGTGAATTTAAATTTACACAACAAGAAACTTTCGGAGAGATTCAAATAGGTTTGTTGATTATTTATTTCAAAACTTTTTGTACCATTTGTATTCCAGTCTGTTCCAGTTATTGCATTTACCTTGAAGTAATCTTCTTTTTAGTGGAGTTTGAGATAATAATAGTATCATCCAAATCATAGATACTATCAATTGCTTCCATACTTGTATTTATTTAGGAAAAAAGATGTTAAAACTTTTGAAACCCTGATCCAAGTATTTGAATTATTTTCTGTCGTTCTTGGGGGGACAACTGAGTTTTACCTTTCTTAATTTCTTTTATTGCTTGTAATTTATGAGATTCTTTCTGAGCATCTTTTATACTCTTCACAGCACCTGCTACATTTCCCACAGCAGAAGCAGTTGAACCAATTAGGTCTTTATGTTTAAGAATAGTTGAACCAATACCCATGAGAGTATCAATTATCCCATCTCCTCTAAATTGATGTCCGACACCCCTTTGTCTCTTAGGTTTATAGTATCCTCTACCAAGATACATACCTTCACCCTTGTAGTACGGGAAAGGAACATCCCATCCCCTGTAATTATTTTATATTTTCCCAACTCGTGCTTCCTCACAATAACCATCGTATTTATTTATTGAAAAACTTCACGTAGGTGAATTCTGATGGATATAACTTCTCCATTAAAAGAGATCACACGATTATCTTGGTCGGTTATCCTAAAATTTACTCTGTGTATGGTTTTTCCTGACACAGGTAGATAAACCAAATTTTTAGGTTCCATATTGAATTTATAACCAATTGGGGTTGAGTATGCGCTGAATGAAAATATTGTATTTGTTTTTAATCCATCATTATAAGCACCATCAATCAAATCACAGTGAATTAACACCGAATTTATTCCTGAGGATATTTGAATGACATTATCACTGTAAAACGTCCCATTAGTTTCAATCTTTTTGAGGAGAAACCTAATAACTCTCTAAATGAATTATCAATTGTGAAATCAACCTTGTAGTTATTTTTAACTTTAATCGTTGATTTTGAAGTATGTTTTTGAATGTTTATAACAATATTTTTTGGTTCATCACCCTGTTCTTTCATAAGACGAGCAATTTCGGAAGATATTTGAGAAATCTCGTATGCTCCGGGTGAGACTGTTATCGTTTTGTATCCACTTCCCGGATTATAACTAAACTTGTCATTTTTCTCGGTTATATTAAATAAGGTATTATAAGTCTCCATGGACAATAAAGATGCCTCATATTCTTTTGTTGTGTCAAGTTGTAGTGGGTATGGGAATGAAGATGTGTGGTCGCTTGTTGTGAAATTAAAACTCAGGATTGTGCTTCTCATCTTATTTAATATGAGATAAAATGTCTTTATATTGAGATTTATTAATTATTTTCATGTTCATCAACTGGTCTAAAATGGCTGATGCTTCATTAAAACAATTGTTATTTCCAGCCTTCTTACTGCCGAACAACAATAACAGTCTATTAACTAATTGCGATGGGTCATTTGGAAGAAAACTAATACCTGAACCAAGGATACTTAAAGCCTGAATAATGTGTTTCTCCTTCTCATTCTTCCTACTTTTACCAGAAAGAATAACCTTATAATTTAGAGTGTTCAGCAAATCAATATATACTCTATCATCATTATTTTCCATATCCAATGGTTTATCAATATACTTTGATTCATCCCTCACAGTTGAACCTTGTCTTCCATCTTTTGTGAGAAGAAACATTAATCTCGGAGTTAGTTTAACAGGGGTTGAGCAGAACTTAAGAACCTTAATTCATCATTAAATATCAATACCTTTTCTTGAACAAGATGAAATATTGCTGGTTGTTCTGTTGGAATGAGTCCTGCTTTGGTTTTTGAATCCGCTGAATATTCATTGTTTTGAACAGCATTCACAATATAATCAGGGGTTGATTAATCTCTTCCAGTTGTTGAAATAAACCTTCATCATCATATTCTAATTCTCCTAAATGCTCTAATTCTTCCTCCGTCATTTGACTGAAATCTTTTAACATTTGAAGCTTTCTAGGAGTATATTCTACTGTGGGAACTGTGGAAACATCTTTCATTTTTTCTTGGGAAGTTTTTAAAAGTGGTTTAAAAAATTTCTCTTGTTTTTTTTCAAATGCTTCTTCGCCCGTTAGTTTCTGTCTGCGTTTCTTCTTTATGTCTTCCTGTTGTTTTACAACTTTTGAAACCAACTCTTGATGTTCCTTAAATCTTCTTGCTCTTTCTTTTGTATCCATTTATTTATTGTAAAATATCATTTAATGAATTGTAAAGATCAACAGGGAAATTTTCCTTTTCTTCATCATTCAAGTAGATGTGTTCAAATAAATCCTTTTCTTTAAATATTTCATCAAATTCTTTATTAACATTAATACGAGTTGTAATTTCTTCTTCACTAATCCTTGCATCTCTGCTTTTCATACGTTTGCGTTGAGTTTCTTCATCAACATCAAAACCGAATGATAAAATCTTCACTCCGCTCAGATATTTAATAATTTGTCTCGTTCCTTCTGGATTAGTTTCTAATATCCCAACACCACCAGATTTTAGTTTCTTTAACTCACTCTTACAATGTGAATATTTTGTTGTACCAAGAGAAACCTCCTCAAATATTTGTCCTTCATTCCTCAATCGCATATGTTCCTCCACTGAAATATAGTGATAATCTTCACCTTTTACTTCTCCAGGTCTTATTGCTCTAGTTGTTGTTGATACAATGCGTATCACGGGGTGTTTTTAAGTAAATTTACAATATTCTCATTTGTACTACACAAGAACCTTGATTTATGAAAGTTTTTTCCAGAAGCAGATTTACCCACAAGATTTATAATAATAGTTGTCATTTATATATGTAATTGTTTATAAAACAAAAAATATATCCCTTAATATCTCATCTTGTTTCACAACAATATATTTATATTTTTCAGTCGTGTGCTTCATATAATCCTCAAATTTCTTTTTACTACATAATGTAGAACAATTATCTCTCCAAAAATTATTGATATCTATTGAATTTAACTTGAATAAAATAAAAGTATTAGCATTGTTTCTGATGGAACGACGAGGAAGTTGAAAGTACGATTGACTAAGATAAATACAATTACAAGAAGAATGTCTCCCTCTTGTGTAGTAGCTGTCCATTACCGTTTGGTTTCTCTCATTAACACAATCATCAAAGATAACGAGGTTCTTTTTGATTTATCCAAATCTTGGGGAGACGGTATATCATCCGTATTATCACTAAGAATACAAGTTATAAGATTTGATTTCTTTTTACATCTCTGTGTATCACAAAATAGTTGAATTATATCTTCAATGTTATAATCATTTAGGTTTTTTGACGTTTAAATAAACCTATTATATCTTCTTTTTGAAGACCAGCATTAAAACCTTGTGAGAGTAGTTGATACTCTGGTTGAAAACTCGACTTTGTGAAAATTATTAAATTATCATAATCTAAAAAGTTGGGAGTGAGGAGCATTTTTAAAAGTAAGCAGGTTTTTCCACATCCACTTGAACCAACTATGAGACATCTTAATGAATTTGGGAGATTTTTATGGTTGTTAAATTTTATCTTATTTTCCCAAATAGGTAAAAAATCATTCATTTATATATTTGAAAAACAGGTTATTTAATTTATTATTGGCTTTTTTAGAAACTCTATATTTTATCCTAAGTTCAGGTTTAATTTCAAGATAATCCATTATTTTATTTATACAATATCTTGTGTTGATATTTCCCTGAAAATTACATCCATGAATAATATACAACAACAATCCTTTGAACATTTCTCTTATACGTTCAGTTTCTTCCCTTGTAAGGAAAGGTGTGTTATCATCCTCATACTTTACATTCATTTCTCTAATCAATCTTGTAAAGTAATTCATTTTTGGTGTAAATCTAAAAGAATTATTTTCCTTTTTATATTTTTTATTATCATTAATTAGAAGATAATCACAGAATATACATTGTTTATAGGCTTTTGACTCTGTGTTTAATCCCCGTCTTTCACACGCAGGACAATTCTCAAATTTGTCATATGGAGAATCAGGAAAGTCTAGCATATTTATAAAGTAAAACTTTACTTAAACTGAAATTCATCTATACTTTCAGTTGTATATTACCATCGATATCGATATACTTTTTTCATTATCAGATTCAACGACAACATTTTTTATATTAAAGGTAATTTTAAAATTATCGTTAACTACTATTGAACGAAATGTCATTTCACCTGATATATTAACATCCTTTATTTCATCAGGATTTACATCTTTAAGGTTGTTGAAAAAAATACAAATTTCTCCTTGCATATTACAGATGGTCTTATCTTTTCTTTCTAAAGCTTCATCCATAAGGTTTTTGTTCTTTGATACTTTTTCTTGTTTCATTGCTTTTTCTAGTTTTGAATATATTACTAGAAGGAGAGGAGAAACTTTTGTTAGAGATACTTTAATTGATGTTCTACCAGGTATACTAAAAGCCCTTCCACTGAAGGAAATTGAAGAACTCATATTATTTACCATAATAGTTTTTATCCAATAGTTGTTATATTTATCTTTGTTCAATTTTACATCCTTGACATATTTCTCAGTATCTTTAACAGATGAAGAGATTGATTGAAACTTGTCTTTTGTGTCTTGAAACATTGTATTTATTAAGTGAAAAAGTTGGAGGATAAAATGTTTTTAAGCACAGATTCACCTATAAATTAAACGAAATTTTCATCAAGAAAATTTTAGTTTAAGCAAAGTTTTATTCTATAAATATGGTGAATACAACGTACCGCGATGTTTGTAATCACGAATATAAACATTATAGAAAACACCTCCGAACCAACAAACACACATTTAATCTGTTTCATAAAATATCTCCTCTTGAGTTGGAAAGAAAACATTGTGATATCTGTTCAAAGGATGTTTTGAAGAGTAGTTATAATAAACATCTTCAATCACAAAAACACAAGAAAAATGAGTTTAAAGTAAAGGGAGACTATTATATTGAAAACACTGATGGGGCATTTAAAGGGCATATAAAAATAAGGATTTTTCAATTTGGAGAACCCGGTCCATCATCAATAGCTGAATCAATTGAAATAGTGAAACCTGATGTTGAAAAAGTTATTAAAAAGACATTAAAAGAAATGAAAACATTAAAGTTTTATATGGGAGTGAAAATGAATATGAAAAGACAAGATGAAGAACAAACTCCTTATATGAGAACAGATCTTCATTTTATAACATCATTTCAAGATTTTTTGAATAGTGGGGTTTATGAAGAACTATCAAGACAAGAGGAGGATGTTGATAATACAGTGGTAGGAAGTGGATTCAATATTAAAAAAATCATCTTTTTAGATATACACATTCTAAAATCAAACCCTCTTAAAGCTTCTTCTTATATTGAATTACCAAAAGAAATAAAACTAAAGAAGGCAGTTGTTAATATTAAGAACAATGATAATAAATGTTTTCTCTGGTCTGTTCTTGCTCACTTACATCCACCAAAATGTAATTCAGAAAGAGTAAAACAATATATGAAATATGAGAATACCTTGGACATTAAAGATTTTAAATTCCCAATGCCACCAACAGATATTCCTAAATTTGAGAAAAAGAATAATCTTTCTATTAATGTATATGGATTAACGGATACAAACAAAGTTCAAATATTAAAAATTTCAAACAACTATAAAAATGAAGAAACACACATTGACCTTTTATATTTTAGTGTTGGAAAGAATTCACATTACACATACATCAATAATTTATCAAGATTAATCTCTTCTCAGGTATTCAGAACAGCAAACAAAATATATCCTTGTAAGCGATGTCTTAATTCATTTCATACAAAAGAACGATTAGAACAACATTCAAAATATTGTAGTAATCATAAATCAGCTGTAATTACAATGCCTAAACCTGGTGAAAAGATTTATTTTGAAGATTATAATAAATCTATCATGCACCCATTTGTGATATACGCTGATTTTGAATGTATCCTTAAAAAGATAAATACTGCTTCTCCTAATCCAAAAGAACCATATACAAATAAATATCAAAAACATATTCCTTGTGGTTTCTGTTATTATATCAAATCATCTGTTGGAGAAAAGTATAACAAACTTGAACATTATCGTGGAAAAAATGCTTCACAAGAGTTTGTAAAACGATTAGAAAAGGATTGTATAAGACTCACTAAATTAATGAAAGAAACAAATGAACCGATGAAATTAACCAAAGAAGAAAAATTAGAATTTAGAATGAACAATATCTGTCATATTTGTGAGGGGGAAATTAAGGAGTCTAAAGTTAGAGACCATTGTCATCTTACTGGTAAATATAGAGGTCCCGCTCATTCCTGTTGTCATCTTAATTATAAATTACCTTCTTTTATTCCAGTCTTTCTTCACAACAGCGCCAACTATGATACACATCTATTTATAAATGAACTTTCAAAAACACCAGGGAATATTTCTGCTATAACAAACACAAGTCAAAAGTATATTTCATTTTCAAAAATGATATTCACAAAACCTTTAACTCGTATTAGGTTTTTAGATTCTTACAAGTTTATGGGAACACCACTAGCCTACCTCGCATCAAATCTAAGCTCCACGGACTCTTTTCCAAATCTTAATTCATTCTTTCCAAAAGAGGAAATTCTCACTCAAGAGGAAATTCAGATTAAAGAGAGAATTCAAAGTAAAGAGGAAACTCTAATTAATGAAGAAATTCTAACTGAAGATGAAATTCTAATTATAAAGAAAATTCGAACTAAAGAGGAAATTCAGATTAAAGATGAAATTCTGATTAAAGAAGGAATTCTTACGAGAGAGGAAATTCAAACAAGGAATGAAATTCAAAGTAAAGAGAAAATTCTTACAAGTAAGGGAATTTATCCTTATGATTATATGGATTCATTTATGAGATTTAAAGAAACACAACTTCCTTCAAAAGAAAGTTTCTATAATAACCTTTATGAAGAAGAGATAAGTGATAAGGAATATAAACACGCACAAGAAATATGGAAAATATTTAAGATAAAGAACCTTGGAGAATATCACGATTTATATCTAAAAACAGATGTTTTATTGTTAGCTGATGTGTTTGAAGCTTTTAGATCACTCTGTCATAATAAAAATTGTTATGGATTAGATCCTGCCCACTATTTCACAGCTCCTGGTTTAGCTTGGAGTGCAATGTTGAAAATGACAAAACAAGATATAGATTTAATCAGTGATGTGGATATGCCTTTGATGATTGAGAAGTCCAAGAGAGGTGGAATATCACAAGTATGTTCAAAAAGATATGCTAAAGCAAATAATAAATATCTTCCAAATTATGATAGTGAAAAAGATAGTAATTATTTGATGTATTTTGATGCTAATAATTTGTATGGATGGGCAATGTCTCAATCTCTGCCTTATGGTAAATTAGAGTGGGTGGAAGAAAAGGATTATGAAAAGGCTTTGATGAATATTGTTATTTCTTCTCAAGAGGAATTGAATGACGAAGAAGAAGGTTATTATTTTGAAGTTGATTTGAGGTACCCGAGTGATCTTCATAATAAGCATAAAGATCTTCCTTTTGCATATGAGAAAGAAACTCCAAAGAAAGAATGGTTAAGTGATTATCATAAAAGTTTTAATATTAAAGGTAAATCAACAGAAAAGTTATTAACAACATTCTATGATAAAGAGGGATATGTTTTGCATCAGAGAAGCTTAAAACAGTTTTTGAGAGAAGGATTGAGAGTAGCTAAAATTCATAGAGTTTTAAAATTTAAACAAAGTCCTTGGGTGAAAAAGTATATTCAATTCAATACAGATATGAGAGCAAATACAAAAGTAAAATTTGAAGGGGACTTTTATAAATTAATGAATAATGCTGTATTTGGAAAGACTATGGAAAATGTTAGAAACAGGCAAAACATTAGATTCGCAACATCTTGGAAAGAAGCTTCGAGATTGATAAATAAACCAAGTTTTGAGAGAGAAGAGGTTTTTTCAGAGAACTTTTCTGCAATTCATATGAAAAAGGAAAGTATTGTAATGGATAAACCAATTTATATTGGAACAGCAGTTCTTGATTTATCAAAGATATTGATGTATGATTATTTGTATAATGACTTAAAGAAAGAGTATGGTGAAAATGTTTCATTGTTGTATATGGATACTGATAGTTTTATCCTAGATATAAAAACTGATGATGTTTATGAAGATATGAAGATAAATATTGGAGTATATGATACAAGTAATTTCAGCAAGAAGAGTGAGTTATTTTCCAAAAAGAATGAAAAGGTTATTGGTAAGTTTAAGGATGAGTTGGGTGGAAAAGTAATGAGTGAGTTTATTGGATTGAGAGCAAAGGCATATGCTTATAAGTATGGTGAACAGATTGATAAGAGGTTAAAGGGAATAAAGAAATATGTAATAAAGAAATCAATAACTTTTAGAAATTATTATAATTGTTTGATGAATAAGAAAGCAGAATATAGGAAAATGAATACAATAAGAAGTTATAAACATAACATATATAGTGAAGAAGTAAATAAAAAGGCATTAGGAGCCTTTGATGATTAGAGATTTATTTTAGATAATGGAATAGATTGTGTTCCATATGGATATTGTATGATAGAGTGTATAAAATAGATTATGTTTTAACGATGGGAAGATGGGTTAGGGTTTTTTAAAGGCTACCGCCGCCTTTTTTCACAATATATAAATGGTTAAACCAAGTATTAATCAAACTAAAGAGTGGAGAAAATCTCAGTCTTGGTATATAAATGGAAAACATAATGAATGTGAAAAATATCAAATAAGTCTTATTGAAAAAATAACTAAAACAAAGGTAAATAAAACAAATAAGCGAATTAATTTAAAAACTAGTAAGTTAGAGGATGTAAAGAAAAAAATGAATATCCTTGAATGGACTGAAAACTTTGATGGTTATCAATTGAACAATGAAAAAACAATTTACTATAATCTCAAAATGATATGTGGCTCAGGAGGTGGTCAGATGAGAGCATTAAGAGAAGTTTATCATTTCGTAATGGCACAAAAGGGATATCTTAAAAAATATAAAGATTCAAATGTTTTGTTTGTCAATATTTTAGATGGGGATTATTGTGCAAAGAAAATTAAACTATTTGAATTTGAAACATAATAGAAAAACTATTTGAAACAGAATAGGGAATTTGAGAATGAACAAATCTTTATAGGTTCAATGAGTGAGCTGTTCAACCCCCAGGTGTTCAATTCAATGAGGTTCAACCTCCAAGTTAAAAGGGGAGACAAATAAATATACCTTGGGATAAAAAGGGGATTTATTTTTAGGGAAAAAAATATGAATCGCTGAAAATCCCCCATTCATTTACATGGGGAAAAGTGAGCCAGAATCAGTATTCTTACCCTACTAATATGGATATTTAATATTCCACACAGAATAGGGATATTTAACATTCCACACAGAATAGGGATATTTAACATTCCACACAGAATAGGGATATTTAATATTCCACACAGAATAGGGATATTTAACATTCCACACAGAAAAGGGATATTTAACATTCCACACAAATAGGGATATTTTACATTCCACAAAGAATAGGGATATTTAACATTCCACCCATAATAGGGATATTAAACATTCCACACATTATAGGGGCATTTAACATTCCTCATAGAATAGGGATATTTAACATTCCACACAGAATAGGGATATTTCATATTCCACACAGAATAGGGATATTTAACATTCCACATAGAATAGGGATATTTCATATTCCACACAGAATAGGGATATTTAACATTCCACACAGAATAGGGACATTTCATATTCCACACAGAATAGGGATATTTCATATTCCACACAGAATAGGGATATTTAATATTCCACATAGAATAGGGATATTTAACATTCCACATAGAATAGGGATATTTAACATTCCACATAGAATAGGGATATTTAATATTCCACACAGAATAGGGATATTTAACTTTCCACACAGAATAGGGATATTTAACATTCCACACATAATCGGGATATTTAATATTCCACATATAATAAGGATTTTGAACATTCCACATTGAAGAGAGACATTTATAATTCCACAAAGAACAGTGATATTTAACATTCCACACAGAAAAAGGATATTTAACATTCCACACAGAATAGGGATATTTAATATTCCACACAGAATAGGGATATTTAACATTCCACACAGAATATGGATATTTAACATTCCACACAGAATAGGGATATTTAACATTCCACACAGAATAGGGAGATTTAAAATTCCACACAGAATAGGGATATTTAACATTCCACACAGAATTGGGATATTTAACATTCCACACAGAATAGGGATATTAAATACTCCACACAGAAAAGGGATATTTAATATTCCACACAGAATTGGGATATTTAATATTCCACATAGAATAGGGATATTTAATATTCCACATAGAATAGGGATATTTAATATTCCACACAGAATAGGGATATTTAACAATCCACACAGAATATGGATATTTAACATTCCACACAGAATAGGGATATTTAACATTCCACACAGAATAGGGATATTTAACATTCCACACAGAATAGGGAGATTTAAAATTCCACACAGAATAGGGATATTTAACATTCCACACAGAATTGGGATATTTAACATTCCACACAGAATAGGGATATTAAATACTCCACACAGAAAAGGGATATTTAATATTCCACACAGAATTGGGATATTTAACATTCCAAACAGAATAGGGATATTTAACATTCCACAAAGAATAGGGGTATTTAATATTCCACACAGAATAGGGATATTTAATATTCCACACAGAAGAGGGATATTTAACTTTCCATGCAGAATAGGGATATTTAACATTCCACATATAATAGGGATATTTAATATTCCACATATAATAGGGATTTTTAACATTCCACAGACAATAGGGAAATTTATAATTCCAGATAGAACAGGGATATTTAACATTCCACAAAGAACAGGGATATTTAACATTCCACACAGAATTGGGATAATTTACATTCCACACGGAATCAGGATATTTAACATTCCACACAGAAAAGGGATATTTAACATTCCACACAGAATAGGGATATTTAACATTCCACACAGAATCGGGATATTTAACATTCCACACAGAATAGGGGTATTTAACATTCCACACAGAATTGGAATATTTAACATTCCACACAGAATAGGGATATTTGATATTCCACACAGAATAGGGATATTTGATATTCCACACAGAATAGGGATATTTAACATTCCACACAGAATAGGGATATTTAACATTCCACACAGAATAGGGATATTTAACATTCCACACAGAATAGGGATATTTAACATTCCACACAGAATAGGGATATTTAACATTCCACACAGAATAGGAATATTTAACATTCCACATAGAATAGGGATATTTAATATTCCACACAGAAGAGGGATATTTAACTTTCCATACAGAATAGGGATATTTAACATTCCACATATAATGGGATATTTAATATTTCACATATAATAGGGATTTTTAACATTCCTCAGACAACAGGGAAATTTATAATTCCACACAGAATAGGGATATTTAATATTCCACACAGAATCGGGATATTTAATATTCCACACAGAATTGGGATATTTAACATTCCACACAGAATAGGGGTATTTAACATTCCACACAGAATAGGGATATTTAACATTCCACACAGAATAGGGATATTTGTTATGCCACACAGAATAGGGAAATTTGATATTCCACACAGAATAGGGATATTTAACATTCCACACAGAATAGGGATATTTAACATTCCACACAGAATAGGGATATTTAACATTCCACACAGAATAGGAATATTTAACATTCCACATAGAATAGGGATATTTAATATTCCACACAGAATAGGGATATTTAATATTCCACACAGAATCGGGATATTTAACTTTCCACACAGAATAGGGATATTTTACATTCCACACAGAATCGGGATATTTAACATTCCACACAGAATAGGGAAATTTAATATTCCACAGAGAATAGGAATATTTAATATTCCACACAGAATTGGGATATTTAACATTCCACACAGAATAGGCATATTTAACATTCCACATAGAATAGGGATATTTAATATTCCACACAGAATAGGGATATTTAACTTTCCACACAGAATAGGGATATTTAACATTCCACACAGAATCGGGATATTTAACATTCCACACAGAATAGGGATATTTAATATTCCACACAGAATAGGGATATTTAATATTCCACACAGAATTGGGATATTTAACATTCCACACAGAATAGGGATATTAAATACTCCACACAGAAAAGGGATATTTAATATTTCACACAGAATTGGGATATTTAATATTCCAAACAGAATAGGGATATTTCACTTTCCAAACAGAATAGGGATATTTAACATTCCACAAAGAATAGGGATATTTAACATTCCACACAGAATATGGATATTTAACATTCCACACAGAATAGGGATATTGATCATTCCACACAGAATAGGGAGATTTAAAATTCCACACAGAATAGGGATATTTAACATTCCACACAGAATTGGGATATTAAACATTCCACACAGAATAGGGATATTAAATACTCCACACAGAAAAGGGATATTTAATATTCCACACAGAATTGCGATATTTAATATTCCACACAGAATAGGGATATTTAACTTTCCATACAGAATAGGGATATTTAACATTCCACATATAATAGGGATATTTAATATTCCACATATAATAGGGATTTTTAACATTACACAGACAATAGGGAAATTTATAATTCCAGATAGAAAAGGGATATTTAACATTCCACAAAGAACAGGGATATTTAACATTCCACACAGAATAGGGATAATTTACATTCCACACGGAATCGGGATATTTAACATTCCACACAGAAAAGGGATATTTAACATTCCACACAGAATAGGGATATTTAACATTCCACACAGAATTGGGATATTTAACATTCCACACAGAATAGGGGTATTTAACATTCCACACAGAATAGGGATATTTAACATTCCACACAGAATAGGGATATTTGATATTCCACACAGAATAGGGAAATTTGATATTCCACACAGAATAGGGATATTTAACATTCCACACAGAATAGGGATATTTAACATTCCACACAGAATAGGGATATTTAACATTCCACACAGAATAGGAATATTTAACATTCCACATAGAATAGGGATATTTAATATTCCACACAGAATAGGGATATTTAATATTCCACACAGAATCGGGATATTTAACTTTCCACACAGAATAGGGATATTTTACATTCCACACAGAATCGGGATATTTAACATTCCACACAGAATAGGGAAATTTAATATTCCACAGAGAATAGGAATATTTAATATTCCACACAGAATTGGGATATTTAACATTCCACACAGAATAGGCATATTTAACATTCCACATAGAATAGGGATATTTAATATTCCACACAGAATAGGGATATTTAACTTTCCACACAGAATAGGGATATTTAACATTCCACACAGAATCGGGATATTTAACATTCCACACAGAATAGGGATATTTAATATTCCACACAGAATAGGGATATTTAATATTCCACACAGAATAGGGATATTTAACATTCCACATAGAATAGGGATATTTAACATTCCACATAGAATAGGGATATTTAATATTCCACACAGAATAGGGATATTTAATATTCCACACAGAAGAGGGATATTTAACTTTCCATACAGAATAGGGATATTTAACATTCCACATATAATAGGGATATTTAATATTCCACATATAATTGGGATTTTTAACATTCCACAGTAAATAGGGATATTTATAATTCCAGATAGAACAGGGATATTTAACATTCCACACAGAATAGGGATAATTTACATTCCACACAGAATAAGGATATTTAACATTTCACAGAGAATCAGGATATTAAACATTCCACACAGAATAGGGATATTAAACATTCCACACAGAATAGGGATATTTAACATTCCACAAAGAACAGGGATATTTAACATTCCACACAGAATAGGGATAATTTACATTCCACACAGAATCAGGATATTTAATATTCCACACAGAATAAGGATAATTAACATTTCACAGAGAATCGGGATATTTAACATTCCACACAGAATAGGGATATTTAACATTCCACACAGAATAGGGATATTTAACATTCCAAACAGAATAGGGATATTTTACATTCCACACAGAATAGGGATATTTAACATTCCACACAGAATAGGGATATTTAACATTCCACACAGAATAGAGATATTTAACATTCCACACAGAATGGGGATATTTAATTTTCCACACAGAAGAGGGATATTTGATGTTCCACACAGAATAGGGATATTTAACATTCCACACAGAATAGGGATATTTAACATTCCACATATAATGGGGATATTTAATTTTCCACACAGAAGAGGGATATTTGATATTCCACACAGAATAGGGATATTTAACATTCCACACAGAATAGGGATATTTAACATTCCACACAGAATAGGGATATTTAACATTCCACATAGAATAGGGATATTTAACATTCCACACAGAATAGGGATATTTAACATTCCACATAGAATAGGGATATTTAATTTTCCACACAGAATAGGGATATTTAACATTCCACATAGAATAGGGATATTTAACATTCCACACAGAATAGGGATATTTAACATTCCACATAGAATAGGGATATTTAATTTTCCACACAGAATAGCGATATTTAACTTTCCACACAGAATAGTGATATTTAACATTCCACATATAATAGGGAGATTTAAAATTCCACACAGAATAGGGATATTTAACATTCCACACAGAATTGGGATATTTAACATTCCACACAGAATAGGGATATTAAATACTCCACACAGAAAAGGGATATTTAATATTCCACACAGAATTGGGATATTTAATATTCCACATAGAATAGGGATATTTAATATTCCACATAGAATAGGGATATTTAATATTCCACACAGAATAGGGATATTTAACATTCCACACAGAATATGGATATTTAACATTCCACACAGAATAGGGATATTTAACATTCCACACAGAATAGGGAGATTTAAAATTCCACACAGAATAGGGATATTTAACATTCCACACAGAATTGGGATATTTAACATTCCACACAGAATAGGGATATTAAATACTCCACACAGAAAAGGGATATTTAATATTCCACACAGAATTGGGATATTTAACATTCCAAACAGAATAGGGATATTTAACATTCCACAAAGAATAGGGATATTTAATATTCCACACAGAATAGGGATATTTAATATTCCACACAGAAGAGGGATATTTAACTTTCCATGCAGAATAGGGATATTTAACATTCCACATATAATAGGGATATTTAATATTCCACATATAATAGGGATTTTTAACATTCCACAGACAATAGGGAAATTTATAATTCCAGATAGAACAGGGATATTTAACATTCCACAAAGAACAGGGATATTTAACATTCCACACAGAATTGGGATAATTTACATTCCACACGGAATCGGGATATTTAACATTCCACACAGAAAAGGGATATTTAACATTCCACACAGAATAGGGATATTTAACATTCCACACAGAATCGGGATATTTAACATTCCACACAGAATAGGGGTATTTTACATTCCACACAGAATTGGGATATTTAACATTCCACACAGAATAGGGATATTTGATATTCCACACAGAATAGGGATATTTGATATTCCACACAGAATAGGGATATTTAACATTCCACACAGAATAGGGATATTTAACATTCCACACAGAATAGGGATATTTAACATTCCACACAGAATAGGGATATTTAATATTCCACACAGAAGAGGGATATTTAACTTTCCATACAGAATAGGGATATTTAACATTCCACATATAATAGGGATATTTAATATTTCACATATAATAGGGATTTTTAACATTCCACAGACAACAGGGAAATTTATAATTCCACACAGAATAGGGATATTTAATATTCCACACAGAATCGGGATATTTAATATTCCACACAGAATCGGGATATTTTACATTCCACACAGAATCGGGATATTTAACATTCCACACAGAATAGGGAAATTTAATATTCCACAGAGAATAGGAATATTTAATATTCCACACAGAATTGGGATATTTAACATTCCACACAGAATAGGCATATTTAACATTCCACATAGAATAGGTGTATTTAATATTCCACACAGAATAGGGATATTTAACTTTCCACACAGAATAGGGATATTTAACATTCCACACAGAATCGGGATATTTAACATTCCACACAGAATAGGGATATTTAATATTCCACACAGAATAGGGATATTTAATATTCCACACAGAATTGGGATATTTAACATTCCACACAGAATTGGGATATTAAATACTCCACACAGAAAAGGGATATTTAATATTCCACACAGAATTGGGATATTTAATATTCCAAACAGAATAGGGATATTTCACATTCCAAACAGAATAGGGATATTTAACATTCCACAAAGAATAGGGATATTTAACATTCCACACAGAATATGGACATTTAACATTCCACACAGAATAGGGATATTGATCATTCCACACAGAATAGGGAGATTTAAAATTCCACACAGAATAGGGATATTTAACATTACACACAGAATTGGGATATTTAACATTCCACACAGAATAGGGATATTAAATACTCCACACAGAAAAGGGATATTTAATATTCCACACAGAATTGCGATATTTAATATTCCACACAGAAGAGGGATATTTAACTTTCCATACAGAATAGGGATATTTAACATTCCACATATAATAGGGATATTTAATATTCCACATATAATAGGGATTTTTAACATTCCACAGACAATAGGGAAATTTATAATTCCAGATAGAAAAGGGATATTTAACATTCCACAAAGAACAGGGATATTTAACATTCCACACAGAATAGGGATAATTTACATTCCACACGGAATCGGGATATTTAACATTCCACACAGAAAAGGGATATTTAACATTCCACACAGAATAGGGATATTTAACATTCCACACAGAATTGGGATATTTAACATTCCACACAGAATAGGGGTATTTAACATTCCACACAGAATAGGGATATTTAACATTCCACACAGAATAGGGATATTTGTTATTCCACACAGAATAGGGAAATTTGATATTCCACACAGAATAGGGATATTTAACATTCCACACAGAATAGGGATATTTAACATTCCACACAGAATAGGGATATTTAACATTCCACACAGAATAGGAATATTTAACATTCCACATAGAATAGGGATATTTAATATTCCACACAGAATAGGGATATTTAATATTCCACACAGAATCGGGATATTTAACTTTCCACACAGAATAGGGATATTTTACATTCCACACAGAATCGGGATATTTAACATTCCACACAGAATAGGGAAATTTAATATTCCACAGAGAAGAGGAATATTTAATATTCCACACAGAATTGGGATATTTAACATTCCACACAGAATAGGCATATTTAACATTCCACATAGAATAGGGATATTTAATATTCCACACAGAATAGGGATATTTAACTTTCCACACAGAATAGGGATATTTAACATTCCACACAGAATCGGGATATTTAATCCCTGTGTCGTAAGAGGCGACCAGGGTTGCGTCAGGAAGGGCATCCGGCGTAAAACATGTGCCAAATAACTATGCGGATCGGATGATCCGCTGTGGCGACCCCTAACGGGAGCAGCCGAAAGGAGAAGAAGAAGAAGACAGAATCGGGATATTTAACATTCCACACAGAATAGGGATATTTAATATTCCACACAGAATAGGGATATTTAATATTCCACACAGAATTGGGATATTTAACATTCCACACAGAATAGGGATATTAAATACTCCACACAGAAAAGGGATATTTAATATTCCACACAGAATTGGGATATTTAATATTCCAAACAGAATAGGGATATTTCACTTTCCAAACAGAATAGGGATATTTAACATTCCACAAAGAATAGGGATATTTAACATTCCACACAGAATATGGATATTTAACATTCCACACAGAATAGGGATATTGATCATTCCACACAGAATAGGGAGATTTAAAATTCCACACAGAATAGGGATATTTAACATTCCACACAGAATTGGGATATTAAACATTCCACACAGAATAGGGATATTAAATACTCCACACAGAAAAGGGATATTTAATATTCCACACAGAATTGCGATATTTAATATTCCACACAGAATAGGGATATTTAACTTTCCATACAGAATAGGGATATTTAACATTCCACATATAATAGGGATATTTAATATTCCACATATAATAGGGATTTTTAACATTCCACAGACAATAGGGAAATTTATAATTCCAGATAGAAAAGGGATATTTAACATTCCACAAAGAACAGGGATATTTAACATTCCACACAGAATAGGGATAATTTACATTCCACACGGAATCGGGATATTTAACATTCCACACAGAAAAGGGATATTTAACATTCCACACAGAATAGGGATATTTAACATTCCACACAGAATTGGGATATTTAACATTCCACACAGAATAGGGGTATTTAACATTCCACACAGAATAGGGATATTTAACATTCCACACAGAATAGGGATATTTGATATTCCACACAGAATAGGGAAATTTGATATTCCACACAGAATAGGGATATTTAACATTCCACACAGAATAGGGATATTTAACATTCCACACAGAATAGGGATATTTAACATTCCACACAGAATAGGAATATTTAACATTCCACATAGAATAGGGATATTTAATATTCCACACAGAATAGGGATATTTAATATTCCACACAGAATCGGGATATTTAACTTTCCACACAGAATAGGGATATTTTACATTCCACACAGAATCGGGATATTTAACATTCCACACAGAATAGGGAAATTTAATATTCCACAGAGAATAGGAATATTTAATATTCCACACAGAATTGGGATATTTAACATTCCACACAGAATAGGCATATTTAACATTCCACATAGAATAGGGATATTTAATATTCCACACAGAATAGGGATATTTAACTTTCCACACAGAATAGGGATATTTAACATTCCACACAGAATCGGGATATTTAACATTCCACACAGAATAGGGATATTTAATATTCCACACAGAATAGGGATATTTAATATTCCACACAGAATAGGGATATTTAACATTCCACATAGAATAGGGATATTTAACATTCCACATAGAATAGGGATATTTAATATTCCACACAGAATAGGGATATTTAATATTCCACACAGAAGAGGGATATTTAACTTTCCATACAGAATAGGGATATTTAACATTCCACATATAATAGGGATATTTAATATTCCACATATAATTGGGATTTTTAACATTCCACAGTAAATAGGGATATTTATAATTCCAGATAGAACAGGGATATTTAACATTCCACACAGAATAGGGATAATTTACATTCCACACAGAATAAGGATATTTAACATTTCACAGAGAATCAGGATATTAAACATTCCACACAGAATAGGGATATTAAACATTCCACACAGAATAGGGATATTTAACATTCCACAAAGAACAGGGATATTTAACATTCCACACAGAATAGGGATAATTTACATTCCACACAGAATCAGGATATTTAATATTCCACACAGAATAAGGATAATTAACATTTCACAGAGAATCGGGATATTTAACATTCCACACAGAATAGGGATATTTAACATTCCACACAGAATAGGGATATTTAACATTCCACACAGAATAGGGATATTTTACATTCCACACAGAATAGGGATATTTAACATTCCACACAGAATAGGGATATTTAACATTCCACACAGAATAGGGATATTTAACATTCCACACAGAATGGGGATATTTAATTTTCCACACAGAAGAGGGATATTTGATGTTCCACACAGAATAGGGATATTTAACATTCCACACAGAATAGGGATATTTAACATTCCACACAGAATAGGGATATTTAACATTCCACACAGAATAGGGATATTTAACATTCCACATATAATGGGGATATTTAATTTTCCACACAGAAGAGGGATATTTGATATTCCACACAGAATAGGGATATTTAACATTCCACACAGAATAGGGATATTTAACATTCCACACAGAATAGGGATATTTAACATTCCACATAGAATAGGGATATTTAACATTCCACACAGAATAGGGATATTTAACATTCCACATAGAATAGGGATATTTAATTTTCCACACAGAATAGGGATATTTAACTTTCCACACAGAATAGTGATATTTAACATTCCACATATAATAGGGATATTTAATATTCCACATATAATAGGGATTTTTAACATTCCACAGAGAATAGGGATATTTATAATTCCAGAGAGAACAGGGATATTTAACATTCCACACAGAATCAGGATATTTAACATTCCACACAGAATCGGGATATTTAACATTCCACATAGAACAGGGATATTTAACATTCCACATAGAATAGGGATATTTAACATTCCACACAGAATATGGATATTTAATATTCCACACAGAATAAGGATATTTAACATTCCACATGGACTAGGGATATTTAATATTCCACATAGAATAGGGATATTTAACATTCCACACAGAATATGGATATTTAACATTCCACATGGAATAGGGATATTTAACATTCAACACAGAATAGCGATATTTAACATTACACACAGAATAGGGATATTTAACATTCCACACAGAATAGCGATATTTAACATTCCACACAGAATCGGGATATTTAACATTCCACATGGAATAGGGATATTTAATATTCCACATCGTGAAATTATCATGGAATGGTGGGATTTAATATTCCACATGAAACGTGAGATTTT
>NC_140964.1:122924636-122934636 GCF_056783735.1 Eptatretus burgeri | reverse complement strand
GTTGTGGACCCAAGAACAGAAAGGGTCAAGAGCTGCTGGAACTGGTGGCAAGGAATGGGATGCGTATTGCCTATAGCTGGTTCATTCTTTCAAAAGTGAGAAAACCACAAGATTTCCGAGAGGAGTGGACATCATAAAACAGAACTGAATTTGGTGGTGATGAGGAAGCAGCAGTTGTGGAGGTTTAAGGATTGTAAGACATTGGCGGGAGAGCATGTTCCACCCAGCACAAGCCTGTGGTGTTTGTGGTATGCATGAAGAAAAGAAGGGAGTTTTAGAGCAGGGGTTGGAATATACATTGACTTTTGGGATGGAAGGTTCTTACCAGTTGTGAGTAAACGAGCAGGGGTCGGAATTAGGTGAGGGAAGTGTTGGGAAAACGTCATCATAGAGTACAAGGAGAGGTTGAGTGCTCGTTATGAGCAACTTAGTGAAGAAGCAGGTTTGGAGGAGGAGTGGAAGAACTATGGAGAGGCATTTAGGGGAATTGCAGAAGTTTTGTGTGGAAGGACGTCAGGAAAGGGTGCATTGTCTAGGAATAGAAACCAGGTATGGTGGATGGAGGAGGTAGCGAAGGCAGTTGGTGAAAATAAGGAGGCTTGGAACAGAGAAGATCAAGGATAGGGGGTGGCCACTGAACGCTTGTTTGCTTCACCTGTTTGTGCAGAAGAAGAAAGCAGCAAGGAGAGCCGTGGATAAGGTGAGAAATAGTATGGAAGAGGAGGTGTACAACAAGTTGGAAGAGAATGGTGAGAAGATGATGATTGCATAAATTGGCTCTTGACAGGGATGAGGATGGGAAGGACATGAAGCGGTGGGGGGGGGGAGGTGAGGCAGTGATTAAGGATGGTGTTGGGATGCTCGTGACAGACAGCGGGGCTGTATCGAAGGTGTGGGAAGGGTGTTTTGGAGAACTGTTGCACTGGGAAGGAACAAACGGTGAGCTGGAGCTCCCATGTTATGTGGAGGGGAAATTGGAGTTGGTGGAGATCACAGGGGAGGAAGTTCAGACGGAGCTAAAGAGGACGAAGAAGGAAAGAGTGCCATGCATTAATGAGGTGTGTACAGATATGATAATTACAGCAGGAGTCAGAGTCAGTTGGACAAAGAGGCTGTGGAACATATGTATGAGAGAGGTTTCAATTCCGGAGCAATGGAGGACAGGGTTAATTGTGCCGAAATGGATGGGGAAGGGTGATGTTCAAGATCTGGGGAAGTACAGGGGCATTATGTTCCAAACTCGTGCAAGGAAGGTGCTGAAGAGGATTATCGAGGGGAGGAGAAGGAAGAGGCTGCAGATTGAGATCGGAGAAGAGCTGCAGGGCTTCAGAAAGGGGAGGGAGATGATGGATGGGATGTTCGTGTTGAGACAGATAGTGGAGAAGAGGATGGAGGTGCAAGATGAGATGGTATTGAGAGGTTTGGACCTGAAGAAGGCCGACAACACTATCCCGAGAAAGATGGTGGTGGTGACGCTTAGATGGATGGGAGTACCAGAAGCAGAAGTTAGGTTGTTGGAAGGGATGTGCAAAGGAATGAAGGGAAGAGTTTTGGTTGGTCCTGGGATGTCTGAAGGTTTCAGCATGAACACCGGGTTGAGGCAGGGAAGCACTTTCAGCCCACTCATGTTTGTCATGGTGATGGAACTGGTAAGCAGGAAGCTGAGCTTGAGGGGTAGTATGGGGAGGATGCTGTATGCAGATGATCTGGCTGTTGTGGTGGAGAGTGGGTGGGGGATGTCGGAAGTAGGAAGTACTGGGGTGGGGGAAGGAGGCATTTGGAAAGCATGGGCTGAAGATGAGTACGGAGAAGACTGAGGTGATGTCGGTCAGGCAACAGAGAAAATACATTAATATCAGGTTTGGGTGGAAGGAGATCTGGAAGGGAAATAAGTTTGAGTATCTCGGAGGAACAGTGACCAGGAGTGGTAAGTCCGAGGCAGAGGTGTGGAGGAGGTTTCAGGTGTGCGTGAATGCATGAAAGAGGGTGGAGGGAGTAATTCCAGACAGGAAGATATCAAGAAAATTGAAAGGGAAGGTTCTGATATCATGTGTAACACCAGCCTACCTTTAAATGGTCTGGAGATGGTAGCACTTCGAGAAATAACCGCAGGCTGCATGTTTGTGAGAACAACTGGGTCAGGAGGATTGTGGGAGTGAAGAGCGTGGATAGAAGGAAGGGGGATGAATGAACTGAGGGAGGATATTGGTGTGCAGATGAGCTTGACAGGAAGGTGGGTGAAGTGCCGGTTGAGATGGGCTGGACACTTGGTGCGAACGAGGTTAGAGAGAATGGCAAAGAGAGTGGATAGGTTGGGGGAGCAAGGCAGGAGGAAAAGAGGGAGACCGCGGTTGAGATGGGAGGATTGTGTGAGGAGGGATATCCTTAAGGTAGGGGTGGTTGGAGAGTGGAGAGAGTTGGCTGAGGACAGAGGGGGTGGAAGAGTGTCGTGGTCAAGGCAGGGCAGACGTGTGGTGCTATCGCAACTCACCTCTTGTAAAGGGAAGAGGAAAGGAAGAAAATTGTGCCATGACACTCCTCCCCCTCCGAGTGCATTAATCAAACAAAAGGCACAAACAATGTATAATGGTGTGGAATAAATGATGTGGACTGTCATGTAAAAATAAAGGTTAAATCGATGAGAAATGGCCAACAAGCAAAATGTATTCGATAAATATCCTGCAGGGAAGTGCACACGGCTTCCAGAGCAACATTACATATGCATTGGGAAGAGTATTGTTGCAATAGATGTCGACCTGTTGTTCAGTGGGAAGGGGGTGAAGGTGAAAAGGGGGTTAAGGTGAAAAGGGGGGTGACACTTCACCAATGGATGAAGTGGTCAACACAAGTCAGTAAATAGTGGAGTCTGTTTGAAGGTGGTATGGGACCAAGATGATCCATGTGGACTCTGTGGAAACACCTTTCCGGTGTTGGAAAGTTTCCGAGTGATGGGACAGTATGACGTTGGATCTTGGAGCATTGACATCGAAGACATCATTTGGCCTAGTGACACACATCAGCATCGATGCGTGGCCAGACGGAGCATGTGATGAATCGCTGGGTTGCTTTAATACCTGAGTGTGCGAGTGAGTGAAGAGAGTCATAGACTGTATGAAGGAATGCAGCAGAAACAAAAGGGCATGACTGTCCTGTTGATGCTTCAGATGTGAGGGTAGTGTTTGTCCCTGGGAGCGGTACCTCGCAAAATGTAAACAAACTAATTTCAGATTGTCCACTCCTTGTCCACCCCCACTCCCCCCCCATCCCCCCCCCCACATTGTGCTGCTGCAAGTGCATTTAAATTGATGCTCAGTGTGTTTGTGGAAGATAATACCAAGAACTCGATTAGTCTCGGGAAATTATGGAATGAACCAGGACAAATTGCAATGCTAATGATTACACTTTTAATCAACTCAGAAATATGTCTGAAATAATATCTCAAAAGTATACTCAAATCAGAAGTGTGCCAACATTGTCCAATTTGCATAAATCCAAAATGGCCACCGTGAAACCTGAAATTTCCCTTTCTTATTAATTTTTGCAGTGATAATTGATGTTTGTTGATGTTCTGACACATGAACATAATGTAAATTGTTGAGGAGCAGCTTCTATGGTGTATTGTGCCAGAGATATATAATTGCAGCCGATACTGCTGCAGGTCGTCACATGCACGATTGGCAGCAGACGCCGCATGACAACAGGCACGTGGCTGGGGTCCCACTGCCACTGGTCCATCAGTGTGGCGGCTACCATTGTCGTGGTAGTCTGCACACCATCGATGGACACAACACCTTTCATGGATGGGCATCATGGCCACCGTGACCCCAGACATCGCAGGCACAACATCAGTCCCCTGAGTGAAATTTTCCAACAAAGATATTGCCTCTATTTTCTGAATCAACATCCTTGAGTTGTTCTTCAAAGAAAAAGGTCTCCTTCCCATGCAGCACAACAAGTTAGTAGAATATGATGCATAATATAGAACACAAGTTGAATTGCTGTTGGATATATCACAAAGCATCAAATCACCAAGAGCAGCTTGGTCCGACATTATCCAGATAGTAAACAAAGATGGCAACTACCCTGGGAAATCTTCCATGTTATTGCTGTCGATGCTGGACATTGATCCTGCTCAAACAACATGGATATACTACACAATGATGTGTGTAAGTGAACATGCTATGATACAAGAAGGAAGTCCTGAAGACGGTGATGTCAGATCTTTCATTTTACACCTTGAGGGCTTCCATACCCAGATGAGTTGTCTTGGAACTATTGGTCACATATAATATCAAGTTCAGGATTCACAAGTTACTGGAAACTGTCAATGCCAGTCATGCTGAGACACATCCTCATTGGCAAGGCAATAGCCAGGGCCATTCGGGGGCGTCATCTTGCACTCCACATTCTCCTCATATCGAAGGTATTTGGAACTGTGTTACCAAACACAGCAGGTGCCATTGAGGATGTAGATTCACCAAATGATGAATCATTCACTGTCGCTGAGCATTCCAATAACAATCCATCTGAAGGAGAAAAACCTCGACCAGATGTCCTCCATGATGGCTGGAAACTACATGATGATCTGATGAGTGGAGCAGTCACTCTCGATGATGTAGAGAAATCATCGACATTGTAACAGATAGAGAATCAGCACGATCTGGCTTATATAGATTTGAAACAATCGTGTGCATCAAAGCTCTGGCTCCAATACCTGGAAATGATTTCTATCCTTCAAGTATTCATTATGGCTGAACACACACGCAATAGGATGATGCATTTGACTGTCTGCAAATAATGTTTCCCTTCCAAGCAGCTTCTGACATCACCACGACACAAAATCACTCTGTCTGTGCCTGCAGAAGATGGATTGGCTGGAGTGGAAGCATCCAGAAGTCTATCAACATTTCTTCCAAGGATTCCATGTGATCAGGAGATCAGAGAGGTTCTGGGCTGGGTTTTCTGCTGACCTCGTAATTAAACAGGTGTTGATGTGCAGCCTGAAGACAATGGGTGGACTGACTTGTGGTTTCGGTATGAGCGAGACACAACGTTTAGTGTGGCCACTCTCAAGCAGCATCACATCGGAGGTGAATTTAGTAATTCAAGAAATGTCTGCAGTCAGCCAAGAACCCAACGAGCAATCCAAGGACATATCAAATTCCAGAATGGCAAAGGATGCATCTCACACCAACAAACTGGTTAGCTTCTTGTCGTCAATAAATTCCTCACAGATAATCACGTTTATAGAGCTGGGTTCCTGGTGCAACTGCAGATGTGTCCGTCAATGTTGATCAGGTATCAGAAGTCGGTGCTAAAATTCTTCAGAACATGATTGGTAAAAGAGTAGCACAACATTCTTTCAAAAGGAAAGAACAGGTAATCCCTCTGAGTAACAACAACGCTGTGAAGATTAAAGACGATGTTAACCTTGACCCCAGCTCCCATTACATGGACTTGTTACTGCAGGTAAATGGTATGACAATCTGAATACAGTGCTTGAGGATGAGTTGTGCAATTATCCACCAGTGCCGTTGGATAACAGGCCAACTCCCAGGCCGGCAACTTAGTCATCATTGACCGATGCATTGTGGAAGATGATGCCTTCCGACATACCTGCTCCATCAGGTGATGTCCAATACAGAATGGATAGCGGTGCGCTGCTGCATATAATACTTTGGAATCGGGGAATGACATAGCATGATATATGCCAAGTCTATACGAAGTATTTCAGATCCCATTATGGAAGAGGGGTTGTTGTATTTGATGGATATCTTGAGGTGCCATCAACTAAAGATGGGACTCACTGAAGAAGAGGGTTCATGTATGTAGCTGCTAATGTACAAGTATCTGGTTCCATGATGTTCCAATGGAAGAAAATGATTTAATCTACAGTGGAGTCAACAAACAAAATTTCATCCACCGATTAGCTGATCACTTGAGTCACTCAGGCTGTTCTGTTGAACACACCAAAGTGGATGCTGACTTGCTGATTGTTCAGAATACCATTGCTGCCACTCACCAGTCTCCAACTTGGCCGACAATCCTGGTTGCTGATGACACAGATATCCTCATATGAAACCATCAACTCCAGATATATACAGTATTTCAGACCAGAACTTCATCAAGGTGCAAAAACAGCTCCAAGATGCTGGAATCTGGCAGTGATGTGAACTGCACTTGGTCCACAGGTATGCAATACACTGTTTGTCATGAAATCCTGGGGTGTGACATGACATCATTTTTGCATGGTGTTGGCAAGAAGATAGGTCTGAAGTTGATTAGCACAAATAAGATCTTCTTTGAGCAAGCACAGGTGTTCTCAAAACAGTACAGCACAAGGGCAGAGGTAATTGCTGCAGGAGAGAAGGCATTAGTTTAAATCTACAAAGGTCTCCCTGGAGATGCATTGAACTTCCTCAGGTTTCAATGCTTCCACCAACAGGAAGGCAGTTGTATATCACTCGTGCAACCTGAAGTGCTCCCACCCTCATCAGCTGCTGCAGTATATCACAGCTTACGTATGTACCTGCAAGTTCAGGACTGGATTGGGTCAAGTCATTGAGATGTCACCAGAGGATTGGGGCTGGCACAAACAAGGTGATAAGTTCCTGCTCTTCCTCACTGATAGGGCAGCAGCTCCTTCATCATCGCTTGAAAAGTTGTCAGATGCAACTGCAAATCTTGGTGTCGCAGCAGACAGTGTACATGTCATAAGAATGGACTGCACTACTCTACAGGTTGTGGATACTTCTAAGGACTGTGTACACACATGTCACTGTTGGAAGATGAGGATGTCGCTGATGAGTGAAACATTACAGGCAACTGAGATTTCAAAAAACACACATGTTACACATTACAGACAACAATAATTCACTGTAAACTTGATTGATTCGTAAATAGTTAGCAATATAAATAATAAATAAATAACGATGGGGCTTTTTAACTGATGCTGAGAGTGCTTTTGTGAAAGCTCTTTGTGCCAAGTTCTGCTGCGGAATGCCTCATGTTTGTCATTGTTGTTTATTATCCTCTCGTGACAATTGTAAGCACTCCAAACACCATCAAATATCAACTGTTCAAGATAAAATAACATAACTAACTGGAACATGATACATTTGATCACATCAGCAGCCATTTTCAATTTAGGCAAATCAGACAATGTTCCCTCACTTGCATTTGAGTATACTTTTGATTTGTTACATATTCGATTATACATATTTCTGGGTTGAATAACATTGGAATCATTACTATTGTAATTTGTTCTGGGTTTACCACCTTTCTTGCCTAATTTCCCCAAGTCGAGATGCGCGAGAGAGCGTCGGCTGCTGAGTTTGCGGTTCCTTTGACGTGTTGGATGTCGGTGGTGGGAGAAGTGTGCAAGGAGAGAAAGAGTCTGAATGAGTTGACAGCGCAAAAGTTAAAGGTTTATGGTCAGTTAGCATAGATAATTGTCTCGCCTCTAAGAAGTGGTGGAAGTGCTTGATGGTGAGGTACACAGTGAGTAATTCCTGATTAATGGTGCTGGCACATGCACTGTTAGTTTCGCGTTTTCGAGAAGGAGGATAGTCAATGCAAGTCAGCATCAATGAACTGGTGAAGGACCATGCCCAACACTACTTCAAACATGTCTCCAATCATGCTTGTTGGCAACTCAGGCTTCGAATGAATCAGGAGTGAGGCATTGGCCAGTTCGTCTTTGATGATGTGGAAGGCTGACATGGTTGGCTTCACCCATCGGAACACTTCAGAGTTCTTACCAGTTGCGAGTCACTCATTCAGCGGCTGCAGTGTTGTGGCAACATTTGGAATAAATTGGTGGTAAAGACGACGAGGCCCAAAAACTTTCACAGTTTGCATGTCGATGACGGTAATGAGATATCCCAAATAATCTGCACCTTCTCCTCCAGTGGATGGATGCCTGAACCATTAACACAGTGGCCGAGGAACTTCAACTCCAGAATGTCGAATATGCACAATGGGGGATTGATGGCAATGCCGAAGTCCTGCAAACAGTTGAAGAGGAGACATAGGTGTTCCTGATGTTTTTCTGCTGTTATGCTGGCGATTGGAATATCATCTATTTACACATAGCAGAAGTGTAATCCCCAACGGTATGGTTCCTTTCATCTTCCGGATGTCATCTGGATCCGCAGGAATCTGATGTTATGCATGAATGAGTTTGGCATTTGAGAAGAATGTGGTGTCATCGAGTGTCGCGGTAAAATCCAGAATGTGTGAAATGGGTCTGGAACAGTCGTGTTTTTTTTCTTTTTTGCATACATTGTCGAGGCTTTTATGAGAGCTAACATACAACGCACAGCAAGGGGGGCATGAGACAAGAGGGGCGGGAGAGGGAAGGGCAAAACTGTAGGGAACAGAGACATTAGGAGATCTGTGGAAGGGAGAGGGATGGGGTGCAGAATACAGGGTACCAAGATGGACATTACAGAGACTTTCAGGAAGGAAAGCAGGGAATTTGAAGGAGGTGGGTTTGGGGTGTTTTAACAGGGGAAGAAAAGTTTGAGGTTTTGGATGGAGGGAGATAAGAGGTGGTGGTGAACAGCGATTTTGAAGGCCTGGAGGGAAGAATGGAATTGAAAAGAGTGTGGGGGATTATTCCAAAGGTGGGAAAAAAGAGGAATGAAAGAGTGAAGGTGAGCAGTGATTCATGATTTGGTAGTTTTACCAGAAGGGGGTTGCTGGTGGACCTGAAGCGCCCTGCAGAAATATGGTGGGGACATATCGCAGACAGCAGGGGCGGGTTGGGGTGAGACTGGAGAGGAGATGGTGGAAGACAGAAAGACCACCAATCCACCTGCGGTGAGAGAGTGAGAGGCCCAAAGACTCAGCCGCATTGTGGGAGATACCAATGATCCTAATTGCTTTGGTTTCCACAGCGTGAAGCTAAGAAAGGTGAGAGGTAGGAGCACCAGCCCAGAGGGGAGAGCAATACTCCATCAGGCTGTGGACAAAAGCTTTGTAAGTGGTCAGGAGCTCAGGTGTGCTGAGGAAGGACTTTGCACGACGGTGGATTCCCAGTCGGCGACTGGCTTTGGAGGCCAGGTTGTAAATGTGGTTTTCCCTGGAAAGATCATGGCAGATAGTGAGACCCAGAAGCTTGAATGAAAAGACTTCTTCCAGAGGATTGTTCAGAAAGGTGATGGGGGTGGAGGGGAGGGGGGTTCCAAACGGTCCTTTCGGAGACACATACTGAGAGTGTGAGATTTTTCAGAACTGAAAGACATGTTCCTCTTGTTGGACCAGTTTGTGATTCTGTCCAGATCTGCATAGTGCGAAGAAGCTATGGCCTGCCATTCTGAGGGATGACAGATGGTACGACAGTGAGTGGAGTCACCAGCATAGAGATAAAGAGGATATTCCAGAGAGTCGGAGAGTGTTGTTTAAGAACTGTTAATCCTCGCAAGTGCATAAATCCCCAGGTGTCTTTTTTGTAACATGTGTGGTGGTGAAGCCCAACTGCTGTATGATGGTCTGATGACCCCACGTTGTAAACTGGAGTCAAACGACTGGCAGGTGATACATAATTTCTCAGGTGCGAGTTGGCGGGCACGCGCTTAAATGAAAGAGTCCCATTGTCTTGATGTGATGCGTGATGGAAGACTGGTGATATTCAGTGACTAAATGGTGGATCCTTTATTGAGAATGCTCAGCTGTGTCGTGGCATACAATAAATGTCGATGTTGACCTCTACAAGGAGATTGAAATGGCGTGAAAAAAAATCCACACCTCCGATAGAGTACCTGTGTTCATTGAGTTCATTGTGTTCATTACGCATTGAGGGTGCCTTTTGAGAGCATCTATCATGAATTTTTAAATATATTCGGACATTTGCTTTAAAGTTTCGAAAAGTTCACGTTACTATTTAAAGATTATTCCATTTAATGTGTTGTAATTTCGTTCATACACTATTTTCTCGTCATGAACGACGATCGTCCATGACGGGTCTCACTATTGGCTCCATCAAGGCACGTGACGA
>NC_140964.1:122902136-122909636 GCF_056783735.1 Eptatretus burgeri | reverse complement strand
CCATCCCGACCTCCACCCTCCTCACTTTCCCTCCCTCCTCACTCTCTCTCTCTCTCTCTTTCCCACCTTTCTCTCTCTCCCCCTCCCTCCTCTCTCCCCCTCCCTCCTCTCTCTTTCCCCCTCTACCTCCTCACCCTCTCCCCTTCCCCTCTCCCCTCTCTCAGTATTCCTGCCAGCGAAGCAACAGGTAGTATTTGTCTATATCATCCCTCCATCTTCAGCATGGCCTCCCCCTGTTCCTGTTGCCATCCATAGGTCCCCATGTTGTTACGATTGTTGTTCACCTGTTATCTTACCTTCTGCTAATGTGTGGTTCCCATTTCCATTTCCTGAGTTTGATTATTTCTAAGATATCCTTCGTTTTGGTTTCTTCTCTGACCCATTTATTTGTCTCCCTTTCTTTGGAATACCGAACATATTTCATTCCATATTGAGTTGTGCTGCTGTTAACCTTTTCTCCAGTTTTGCTGTTAATGTCCAGGTCTCTGCCCCATGTATGATAGTTGGAATATTGTCGTGAATTAATTTTTTTTTCTTTTCAGACATATTGGTGAGCTTCCTCTCCTGATGTTATCAAGTTTTCCATATTGTTTCCATCCAAGTTTGAGTGTTCTCTTTATTTCTTGTTCTTGATTTTTTTCCTTGAGGCTAAAGCTTTGTCCTCGGTTTATGTATTCTTCTACTTCTTCTATTTGGTTTCCATTTATTTTGATTTCTCCATCAGGTACAAGGGGGTTCATTACTACTTTGGTTTTTGACACATTCATCTTCAGCCCATACTTCATGCTGGCTTCAGTGAGTTTCCTGAGAATGGTTTCAATATTCTCTCAGCTTTCTTCTTTGACAACAATGTCATCTGCAAATATCATTGATGGTGGAACTTTTCTCCATGAACAGTGACTCCCTTATCACTGAAAGTGATCGAGATATATCCTCCAGACAGGCAGTGAATAATTGGGAGAGATCGTGTCACCTTGTCTTCGTCTTTTTTTGATGTTAATCTTACCACTTCCTTTGTGTAGCGTTACTGTAGTTGTACAATCTGTGGAAATATTGTTGCGTTTCTTTGAAGCCAGCACTCCTGCAAGGCAATGGAACCCACCACATAGTGGTCCCGAGACAGTTATTTCATTGGTATTCGTTCAGTTAACCCTTCCTTTAAGTCGAGTGGGTATTTGAAACAAGATGCGTTGCGTTGGGCCTTCAGTTAGGTCTTCAATCCCCATTGCTATTCTTTCACCCATTTTATTTTACTTTAACTTCACATATGATCTCTTCATGCAAGCATGCACACCACAGACCAGACAGTGACACGACTCGAGGAGCCTCGTGAACATGTGCAGCAGCAGCAGCCTCATTAGCAGATGCGTGTCATTTCCCCATTCAAACTGCTTGCCATCTACCAATGGAAATTTGGACTTAGACCCTCAGTATGCTCACCACGACGCTACAACCCTCACCCTCATTACCACAGTGCCTCCCAAAAATCCCCCCACAGTAACCTACACTCGACCTCCTCTCCACAATCACCACAAACGCTTCAGCCTCCTCACCACAACCGCTTCAACTGCTCCCAATGCTTCAACGTCCTCACCATGAACATCACAGCGCTTTCCCAACCTCACTACAACTGCCGCAACCACATCATTTCCCTGGATGCTCACCACAATCCTTTGGGGATGCCGGGGAATGGAGGACATTGGGAGTCGGAGCACATTGGTGTGTAACTCGAAGCGCAAATATCCGATGGGACTCCTTCAATGACGTCTGGGTAGCCCTTGCGCTCTGCTATATAACAACACTTGAATGGAGCTCAGTGCACGTTCATGGCCGGAGAGCACTCCCAGAAACCCACGTCCCATATAAATAGATATCCTGGAGCTCTGTCGCATGGCCGAATCTGGGAGCAAATGAAGGCATTTTCAGCTCTGGAGTCGGGCGAGTTGAAGCTACTTCTCAGGGTAGCATCTGCGCGCCAATGAGAATGCTCAGAAAAGCCGACAGGGCCTTTTGATCCGATCTCTAGCTCCGCTCCTCCTTCGCCCGAGCTCGATAAAGATAGTGGCAGAGAGCAGATCAAGACTCACCAAGCCGAGCACCATTCACCAAACCAGAGCCGACAGTGTCAGTCACCGAGCGAGAGAGATACTGACCAAGCTGAGAGAGCAGCTTGAGTCACCAAGACCAAGCCAAGTGAGCAGTGACTGAGTCGTTGCCAGATTATCGCCAGGTCATCACCAGGTCATCACTGGGTCATCGGTGCTCAGCTTCTGCTGCGTTCTGCAGCCAGCACTCATTATCATTAACATTTCAGACTCTCTCACACACCAGATTAAGCTATCGTCTTACACATCTGTCTCTCCCATCTACTGTCTCTTCTGCTGAAGACGGAAACTAGAACGGGCACTCATAGAGCGCATACCTTCGCCACTACTACTTTTTTTGTTCTTGGTATGAGTGTGAGGAACTGGTTTCATATGAATGGTCTTATGACACAAACCACATATCTATAATGTCATGACCCCCCCTGACTTTCGGGGGCTACGGACTAAACAACAATCAACTCACGTCGTTTTGGCGAGTCTTCACTCGCAAACTCAGTGAATACAACGTTTCAACAAGAGAAGGTAATCTCGTTTGATGCTGGTTTCATGCAAATCGAATAAGAATTGACTGAGTTATGCTGAAAACCGCATGTTTTTCAATGGCGTGACCCCCCCCCCCGACATTTTACCCCAACCGGTGACATGTTATGACGTCATTGTGTCACAAGATTGGGCATTAAATTCTGAACATTTTGGTGCTGGGTTCATGTAAAGTGGACAAGAATTGACCGCGTTATGACAAAAACCGCATATTTTTCAAGGTCGTGACCCTCCTGACCTTTGACCCCTAACCAGTAACAAGAGTATGGGCGTCATTGTGTCATATTGCATATCACAAGATGAGGCGTTGAATTCTGAACATTTTGGCGTTAGTTGCATGCAAATTGAATGAAAATTGACCGTGTTATCGTAAAAAGACGATTTTGACCTTTTCGTGACCTTGACCTTGACCTTTGACCGGAACGATCCCAAAATCGAATCGAATGCTTCCTGGCTAATAACCAATCATCCCACCAAATTTCATGCAATTCTGTTTAATACTTTTTGACTTATACGAATCACAAGATTACAAATAAATAAATAAATAAATAAATCCACGCCGAACAAAACATAACCTTTCGCAGAATGCGAAGGTAATCACGAAAGGAGCAATTACTGATCCGCACTCCTTCACTCTGCTTCTGCACCTCATTTGCATCATATTTGCACCCTATTTTGCACCTCTCACTCACACACCACAGACACCCCCAGTTTTCTTCCCTTCTCCCACCTCCTAAGCGACTGGAAAGTGCAGATCCATCGGCTGTGCCAGGTATTGGATGAGGTTTAAAACTCAACTGCCTCTCCTCTTTATGAACTCGTTAATGTGTGTGTGTGTGTGTGTGTGTGTGTGTGTGTGTGTGTGTGTGTGTGTGTGTGTGTGTGTGTGTGTGTGTGTGTGTGTGTGTGTGTGTGTGTGTGTGTGTGTGTGTGTGTGTCTGAGGGCACATGTGATGCTTAAATAAGTTACAATTGCAGAAGGTTAGATCGGGTTAACTGTGCACTGTGACTTATTTTGTAAATTATAACTCAATTCTGATTGTATGTTCTCTATTGATGCGTCATCACCTCCCAATGGTCTCCCATCACCTCTGAATAATACATCCACATTATAATGTTCAGTACTGTTTGCATTCTCAATCAAATGCTGTTCAAAAGCAGATGCACACGATGTTGGGATTGATGCTGGGGCCTTCCTACAAGCACGTACCGGCTGTATTCGCGTACCAATCGTGTACCGTGTACCAATAAATTATAACTGAATATTTTGTCCAGCGGAAATGTGAAAAGCATGTTGTGGCGTCATTATTAAGTTTTTTTTTGTTGGTTAATTCATCATCTCTGAGCTATCCTGAATCAGAATCAGCCGGGTGCCAGACTCGCACCCTTGAGGAATTTTTTTCGAGGCGAAAAACAAAATGGCCACCACCGACTTTCGATAAATTCTGTTTTGGGCTGTATCTTCACGTCTAATGCACTTACAAATACAATTTTTGTGTCTACTACTATGTTTTCATGGTCAAGGAATCCGATAATGATAAAATTGAAGGTGTATATATAAGACCTCTCTCATATTTTCAAGATGGCCACCATTTTAATATGAAAAATGGTTATTTTGCAGTTCCACTGATCACTTCGAGTCAGAAATTGAATTTGATGAACCGTCAAATATTAATACTACGTACAATAATCGTCAATGACAGCTGAAGTAACTTACTTGCAATGATCAATGAATTGATGATTATATTGGAATACGATTTTTACACAAATATATCCGGATACATGTGGAAAGTTGACTATGACTTTGGGTTATGTCTTAAAGTAAGTATGTACATGTATATGATTTTGAAATTACCTTTTATTTTTAGGCAAACAAATATTAACTTTGTTAAGGATGCAATGTTCCACATTAAGTTCAATCTTCGTCATCGTCATCGTGATTAGCAGCTACTGCCCTTGTCTGTTCGTTACAACAGTCTGATCCAACATTACAACTGCAAAACATCGAACATGACATCTGTGCTGCCACACAACCACACCTCCCGGTGGAACATGGCTGGCTGGTGGAACATCCACACTTGATCAACTGCAGAATGGTGACTGGTGCAGCAGACACATTAGGTGGAAGTGTGGTTGGACACAACGTCGCACCGTCCTCACCTTCTTGCCATCCATACTTGATGGGATCCAAGTTCGGAGGGTCTGACTGAGTGGCCGATTTCCATATTATGACTTGATGATGAGCGCGATGTACATGATGAACAAAGTCATCATGCGATGGGGGCAACGACTTCAATTTCGGTGCAGAGGTAATCTTGGAGTTGGCCATCTTAGACTTCCACAACTGATACCGGTGTGTAGACATATCACCTTCGAATTTGGAACCATAACAGGCAGCAATGAAGGTAGTTGCCTCAGATATCATCTTTTCCTCGTCTGCTTCCAGCTGACCAAGTAAGGTGGGGTGATGTCCACCCATTAGTACCTTCAGCGCTGTGGCCTTTCCAATGCCAAACAAATACGACACAGTATCGCCTCCGGTCAGAGCATGTACAGCAGGCAGATATTTGGCGATGCTTTTGTGTTTCAGTGCTGTTTGGTGAATGTGTACGTTCGCCCTCCCAGTACACGGACTCTCCATGCTGACATCCACAGTCATCTTTTCCTCGAGGTAGAAATGAATGAACAGGACAAAGACATCTGTATCGTCGCAGAGCACTTTGATGTGTGAGTCACCACTGGCACCTGACACAATTCTCACGAAGTGATGAATGATGATGACATCTGCTTCTTCATGGTGTGTTTTCAGATCCTGTCTCTGGAGAGTGGAATTGTTCCGTACTTGTGCTGGTGTAGGATCTTTTCCGGTGATCACCAGTTTGGTCTGGTTGTCCACAATGTGGGTCATCAGATACTGGCAGATCAAGTCGATCAGTTGTACTTTGTTGTAGGCTACATTTAGGACCACTTTTTGCACTGGAAGTGTTGTGTGTAAGTTGAGTTGATGTTTTCGACTTGAATCATGAACCTGCGACTGGATCTCGTCATTTGTTTCGTGCTGATTTTGATGTACCTGTTGAAAATCAGGTATACGTCACAACACTCCAGGTGGTATTTGATGGTTCCCATGAAGTTGATCACATAATCCTCAATTGTACCAGTTGTGGGCCAATGTACAGTCCATAACATGGTTCATCCATCAATGATGACAGCATCTGGAACACCTTGGATTCGACTTGATTGCTCAACTTGGAGTTTCGTCTTCAGGATTGCTTTCGACTGAGCCCGCATCGCACCGCTCTCATCAAACAAGGAGGCTGGGACAGGGGACAGTTCATAAGAGAGGACATCCTTGATATCAATATCCCTGTATTGTTTGAGACATATGACTCGGGTGTAGATCAATTCGATATCATATACTGGCCTTCCATCCAGCTTGATGCTCTTTTTGGTCGAAGTCATCAGGGTCACTTTCTTGGTTAGTATCTTGTTGAAGCTTGTTGGCCATCCAGATTCAAATTCCACTATCTGCTGTCAACCAATCTTGAGAGAATCATCAACGTTTACCTTGTCTGTCACATGAAACATAGTAGTAGACACCAAAATTGTGTGTGTCATTGCATTAGAAGTGAAGATATAGCCCAAAACAGAATTTATGGAAAGTCGGTGGTGGCCATTTTGTTTTTCGCCTCAAAAATAATTCCTCAAGGGTGCGAGTCTGGCACCCGGCTGATTCTGATTCAGCATAGCTCAGAGATGATGAATCAACCAAAAAACTTCATAATGACGCTAAAGCGTGCTTTGCCTTGAAATGGCTGTTTGGCATCTGCACTATTTCTTTTGCTGCACCGATGAATCCTTGCTTTCCCCTGCTGCACATATTGTAATAAAACCCTTCATTGTGCCACATGATCTTTCCTCACCCTCGCTTGTAATATATTGCTTATGTTACAAATGAACCCATTCCGTTTTGTCTTTTCCTTCATTGGTCTGGTATGGTCTGCACGTTGGTTTCTCCCGGAAGTTCTGTTCCCACCGGATTTGCTCTTGTTAGTCAGCGCACACTCTCCCGTCCACTTGTAAGGTGATGCAGTGCCCCTATTACCTGACATCACACTGGTACTCATTTTGCCAACTTTGGGAGGATGACAGGCTGAGTCAACCCACCTGGTGTTAATTCAATGATGAAGGAGCTCAAACTCGGGACCCGAATATCCCAAGCCAGCCACCCTAACCACCGAGCCAATACCAAGCTTGAAAACTTTCTCATAATCAACAAATACCATGCAAAGAGGTTTATTATATTCCTGACATTTTTGTTTGGTTGACCGCAACCTTCATCACCTGTGATGTCCCAAAGTTTGTTCATGATATTTTTTTAATCCATCCGTATTTACTTTCTGCTCCATTACATATATTGTGGGTTATCGATGCCTTCCAGTGGCTCTCTGTTTTTCTTGACCAGCTGTGACCAGGTGAGCAACCAGGGGTATTGCCCCTATTTTTATTTGTTAAAATGAAATCTATCTCCTTTTTTGTTTGTCCAACTGGATTTTTCCATGTCTATTTTCTGGATGTACTTTCCTTGAAGAATGTGTTCATTATTATTGGTTTGTTCGTGATTGCTGTTTGTCTCCTATCATTTCTGATTCCTGATCCAAAGTTTCCCATGATGTCTTCTTCTCCATCTTTCTTCAGTGCCACTTTCACATTGAAATCACCTATTATCAGGTTTCAAGTGTCCCATTATGTCACATTAGTAAATCGCATCAATAACGATCATGTGTTCGGTTTTTTTTATGGTGAAGAGTGTATTTTGCAACCTCAGATTCTGAATGTTTAGTACATTTTTAAT
>NC_140964.1:122889636-122892136 GCF_056783735.1 Eptatretus burgeri | reverse complement strand
GAGAGTTTCAGCGTGAACACCGATTTCAGGCAGGGAAGTGCTCTCAGCCCTCTCATGTTTCTCATGGTGATGGAGCTGGTAAACAGGAAGCTGAACAGGAGGGGAAGTATGGGGAGGACGCTATATGTTGACGATCTGGCTATTATGGTGGAGAGTGGGCGGGAGTGGACGAAGAACTGGGGGAGGGGAAGTAGGCATTCGGGAAACATGGGCCAAAGATGACTATGGAGAAGACTGAGATGATGTGGGCCGGGCAGCAGAGAAAAAAAAAAATGAACATCAGGTTGGAGGGGAAGGAGATCAGACAAGAAAATAATTCTGCTGTTGGTGTTTCCCCCCTCTCTCCACTGTTCCTTTTGTGCTGCAGTGTCTTGTGTTCTGATCCATTCAGTGTACTTGTACTAGCTCTTCCTTGACTATGTAGACAAAAAACATTCCCAAGATCCTTCTTCCAACTTATGAATCACAAGAGCAAAAAATGCTTTGCAAACATGTCCCCAACAGATGTGATATTTTCTCAGTTCAAAAGGGGCCTTTGTGAAATATTGATGAAATGCCCTGAAATTCGAACTTGTTCTGGACCTAATCTTAATAAAGCCAAGTGCCAAGTTTCAGTTGAATATGTTCAATGGTATGGGAAAAAGTCTGAAAAATCACAGGTGGGACGAACAGATGGAGAGCAAACCTATAATCCGCTCCGGTGAAATCGGAAGGAGACTCATAACGGTTGTAGTACTGATCCCTGAGGTACCCCACTACTTGCAATCCCCAAGCCTGCAATCCTCCCACTAACAGTTACCCTTTCCATCCTATCACTAAGCCAGTTTCCAATCCAGTTAGCGACTCTATCAGCCACTCCTTAAGCCTTCATCACAGCGAACAACCTCCGATGTGATAACTTATCAAATATCTTCTGAGAATCGAGATGGCCAGTCCTAAATCCACTGCACTTCCCTCATCCATCCAATGAAAGCCTGCTTCTCCAACTCCAGCACATTTGTTTCCAAGTTAACAGTTCCTCCAATTATGTGAAATTGTATTACTTTTTCTCCTTGAAATTATATTCTGTCCATGGCTGCAACTCATTGTTTCTGTGCTCACAATATTTGATAACAAGGAATTTGTCAACATCCATGTGATTTACAGCATGGCTATTGGAGGGCGGAGGAGCTCCTTGCGAGCTAATGGCCATCCATATCTGGTGCCCAACTGTGTCTGTGGATGTCCTCCTGCAGTTGGGTTACTTTTGATTAGGAGGTTGATGGCAGGATTTGCACTCCTGCCACCGTAAAACACTTCATTCCACAAAACCCACAACTGCAAAGAAAACTGAAAACCCACTCTGGGAGTACCTCCTGGCCTGCTGCCCTTTGCAGGGCAGCTCACAGGATGACAGGATTGGGGCAAAGCCTTCGGGACCCCCATTCCTTGTTGCTAGGATGAAAACCATGGGGAAAACCTCCAGGGTCAGATTGCAGTGGTGTGTGTGGTGGAGTGGTGCTGAGGTGTTGTCCACCAGACGGCAGTCTCCTTGGATTAACCTGAGGCGGTCCCTTGTGGAGGGTACCTGGAATGTCCTATTCCGAAGAGAAGACGATCACCATCTCTGTTATCATCTGAGCTCCATCGGTATTAGAACATCAGAATTGCAGCACTCTCTGAGGTTCGGAGGCCTGATAGTGGTGAGATCATGGTGGGTGGTTATACCTTCTATTGGTCTGGTCGCTCTGATGGTTACAATGCCCAAGGAGATGCTGCAGCTGTGTCCAACAAATGGACTCCAATTATAATTGAGGTAACACCAGTCAACGAGCGAATTATGAGACAAAAGATTCGTCACTCCTTGGGTTTGATTTCCCCGGTCTCTTTATATGCTCCGAATGAGGCGAGTGATCCCACTGTGAAGGACGCATTCTATGCCGCACTTGAGTATGTGGTTGATCAGTGCCCCAGGTGAGATACTCTTCTTGTCTTGGGGGATTTCAATGTATTGACGGGCACTGAGAGGAATGGATCTGAGACATGTGCTGGTCCCCATGGGTTTGGAACTGTGAACCAGAACAGCATTAAGTTTCTTGACTTTGCAAGAAGTCTTGGACTTACGGTGGCTGGTTCATGATTTCAGCGCCCACAGGCTTATTGCTGTACTTGGTATTCCAATGCTGTTGGTGTGGCAAAAGAGATTGACCATGTGCTTGTTGATGGTCACTGGAGGATAATCCAGAACTGCAGGGTCTACAAGAGTGCTCAGTTCCTCAATACCAACCACAGGCTTGTTGTAGCAACTCTGAAGTTGCAGTTTAAATCTAAGAGAATGGGACCATACCAGCCTCGGCTGGATGTTGGCAAGCTGAAGGATGATGGGGTAGCTGAGGAGTTTGCAAACAGGCTGAGTGGGGATTTGGGTCGTCTGGGTGCTTTTGGTTAATCCTGAAGAGATGAGTACCTTCAATATCCCATTTATTTAATATCCCAATAACACCGTATAAATAAATATTAT